>NC_056597.1:31854011-32159011 GCF_018340385.1 Cyprinus carpio
ATCCATGTTGGTCGGCCACTAGTCTGAATGCATATGATAGGAATTGCTCAGAGATACCTGTAATTTATTTAGTCAAATATCATTTAGTTTGCGTGTTGTGTCGCCCCCTTCAGGTCAGGACGGAGTATTACAACCTGTTTGTCCGAATGTGTCCACACAAGAAGAAAACGGAATACAGTATCAGCAGCAGTCAGGTACTTTAGCGTGTGTGTGTTTGAGTGTTTCAGACATTAAAGCAGCGTTTGTGGCTTCAGCTTCTTCCTTTGACTTTCACAGAAACCGCTACGGAGCGAGGACAGCACAGCAGAGTCGAAGATATAAAGCGCTTGTCATATCCTGATTTTACAAACTTTCAAACACTTGAACACTTTCTGTGAAAATGAAGATTTTCCACAAAGCTTCAGTTTGACAGGGGCTCGTCAATTCGTCCTTCTTATTCCTGTCCAATCAGAAGATCTGAAAACTGCTTACTATTAGAAGGAACACTGATATGGGATCATCATATAGGATTTATTTACAGTTACAGGCCCGTTATCTCACCGGCTAAAGTGGATCACACCACTACTACATGAACAAAGTAATTAGAGTGCTTTGGCTTTTCTGTGTTGTCTGTTGTGCAAAAGTAGAAAATCTTAAATTTGAGATAATGTAAAAGGCAGCTTCTTTAAAATGATACACGTTTTATTGTGTTGAGGGCTATCTTGGTTTGATTTTGCCACAAAAACTGAAAAGACTGAAAAAAAAAAACTAATAGAAGTATAAAGTAAAACTAGTTTCGTTTTAAACAGTTGTGATGGCTTTAAAATACATAAATGATCTCATCAGAAAGGCTGTTATTGTAGAACTTAATGATAAATATGTATGTTTGTATACTATTATTTCCTGAATTTGTTTTGTCATTAAAATTTAATTTTTTTTTTTAAAATCACATTTTACTGTAATTATGCTGATATTCAAACCAAAATATCTTTACTGAGGAACTGTGTTGATTTATTTATTTATTTAAGCTTAAATATTTCTAGCCTGTTTTTCTCTTGGTTTTGTGGCTCGGTGGTAGAGCATTGCGTTAGCAGCACAAAAGGTCGTGGGTTCAATTCCCAGGGAACACACATACTGGTAAAAAAAGAAAGAAGTATATCCTGAATGTACTGTAAGTCGCTTTGGATAAAAGCGTCTGCTAAATGCATATATGTTAAGATCTGGTATTATTATTCCTAAATAACTTGAAGATTACAGTTTTTAATCTGCTTATTTGTGCATTCATTAATTCTCTGTATTTACATTGATGGATGTCCTGAGAGGCAGCGAGTGAAGAAAGTGCTGTGATTTCTGGGAAACACTGAGCAGGAAAACAAAAACAAGGGGAACACCGAAGGGAAGCTTCTGGAAAACGTCAAATAAACGTTTAAGAGAGAGAGGAACAGATCAGAGACTCGTGATGTGACTGAGCGAATTGATGTGAACTTCGACTGGGAATTTAAAAAATTACAGAAATCTCATCTGTTTCGTGATGTGGAGCTGAAATGCACTTTTCTGGATGAGTAGATAGTTTCACTTTCATCTGCTGACACTGAAGTGTCGTCACCTGATTCTGTCTCCCCCTTCAGGTCGAAGCAAAGAAACGCACATGAAGAGAAGAAACGACCATCAAGCAGTCCGATAACAATCAGGCCAATGTCTATGTGCACGATAATGTTAGTTCTTTCTCTCTCTCTTTTTTTTTTTTTTTTCAATAAAGCATTAATATTCATGACCCATAAAAACACTAGGAGCCTTTTATGTCTGTGTTGGTGTGATGATTTATTCTCTAGTTGTTTTATTAGTAAGTGTGTGCAGGTATTTTGGTTTAATTCAATTCAATTCAATTCAAGTTTATTTGTATAGTGCTTTTTACGATACAAATCATTGCAAAGCAACTTTACAGAAAATTAATTTTCTACAATATTTAGTAGTGACTGTCAGTTCATGTGCATATGGCAGAAATGTTCAGAAAAATCAATAAAAGACGTAAACAAACAGACGATTAACACTATTAACAGCAATTATGCAATCAAACTTATAGCAAAATGTGGTTCACATTAAGCTGTGAAGGTAGGCCATTTATATATGAATGGGTTAAGTGTTAATACAGGAGTCATTCATGTTATAATTGCAATAAATAAATAACAGTTGGTATAGAAGCTGACACCTGTATTTTTGTTTCCTTCCTCTGGATCTGTAAGCAGTGATGGATCAGTATGTTGTTGCTTTTGTCTCAGTGTTGATTAAGTACAACTGTAGACCTCTTGCAGCTGCTGTGGAAGAGGACATTTTTATGACTCTTTTGAAAATAGTTTAATGGATTAATTTCAGAACTCAAGCTCGTTTTACTTTCACTTCAGTATTTATTTGCCGTGCACAGGATGTCAGTGCTTGTTGTGTGGCTCAGGCTTTCTACAGCAGTAAATATAAATAAAAGTCCACTTACAAATAACAGTTAATTAAAATGAACTTTAATTTACAATTGGCTATATGTGCAGCATATGAGAGTAGGCTATATTAGCATGTGTGATGCGCGTCGAAAAGTGCTCATGTAAGTGTTATTTTAAAAGACGTTTGTAGTCTTCCAGTTGTAATTGTAATTTGTTTTTAATAATTTATGATTCTCATAAACCGTGCCCCGAATTAATTGCAAAGGCCAAAACAAACGCGGTCTCCGACAGAATTAATTTATTAACATCGTTTTCACCATTTTTACAGTGTATGAATGGAATTAGTTAGGCATGATGGCTGCAATTAACACACATCTCTTGTTTAAGCTGCATTTATCGTTTCATGTTCATCTGTAAGTATTTAAGTCTAGTGCACGTCTAGCTTTTCGCGACTAATTGTGAAGACCATAGACACACCCACTTCTCCGACGTCTGTCAAGAAAAGGAGTAACCTAATCGAGCAGCAAATGTTTTTTTTTTTTTCCTGGGCTTTCTTTGAAATGATATTTTCCAGTAGGAGGAATACCAGGAGAGCTAGAGATACCAGACGAAGAGCTGAAGAGTTTGAGGACGTGAAGGAACAGCTGGAGACTGATTTTCTTTGGGAATTTAATATATCTTCAACCTTCAAAAAGCATAAACGGGTCTTCACTTAAAAAAAGCATCTGTTTACGGTTTCCTAACATGGAGCTGAAGTGGGCACTTCTTGTGGGTGAGCAGTCTCTACTCTTGTTTTATTTTGTTGACTTGTGGTGAATACATTCGTGAAGTATGGAGATGGATTGATAGTCAGACCATTTCTGGGAATAGAGCCTATGTTTCAGAGACAGTTCAAAAATAACTGGGTTTCTGTGTAACAAAGACTGCTCTTGAAACTCAACCAGCTGTTAAAAATCTGAAACATGAACGTTGCCTCTTTGTTTTGCATCAACAACCACTAAAGGACTGATAATGATTAGAAAATGATTGTTAAATGTGTGAAATATCTATCTATCTATCTATCTATCTATCTATCTATCTATATATATATATATATTTATATATATATATATATATATATATATATATATATATATATATATATATATATATATTGTTAGTTTGTTGATTCTGAATTCCACTGTGTTTGTCAAACCTTCTCCTTTATTTTGCAGTTGCTTTATTTCTGCACACTCATATATAACTTATATATATATATATATATATATATATATATATATGTATATATATATATATATATATATATATGTGTACCATTAAAACATAAAACCACAAGAACAAAAGAAACCCACAAAAACACAAGTGTGTCTGTCATGTTATGAAAGAAGAGGATTTTCCAAATACTGTCAGTTCATTTTTCCATCCGTTGAAATGGGGCTTAAACCTTAAATACATGAATCTATAAAAATACAATCAGGCTATTAGCAAAAAGGCAAGGTAGATATTTATCCTTCAGAAATATTCCCACTTTAAGATCACAGTGTAATAATGAAATATGTTTGGAATTAAGCCACTTTTGAAACACAAGCCAAAATTCCCATTAAAGTTCACTCTGGAAGAATAGATGTTTTACACTAAATATTTTACTCACAGAACCCACATCAAACACTCTCCCAGTTAAACCTTTTATGCAAGTTGTTAGATTGATAAATTAATTTTTAGTATTTACTTTTTTGTGTATTTTTTTTATGACACTGCCACAAACAAAATTTCCATATTTGTGTTTTCCTACCTTATTTGTGGTGTGTGTATGCTTACAGTTCAAATCAAATAAATACATTTATAATATTAAATATATTTATGTGCAAATAAATTATAAAGCCACATTTATGATGTGAAGTTGTTTACCTTACAGAGTTTCAGTTTCATTTTGACCCAATTTCCATTGTATTGCTTGCACACTAGAAAGCTGAAAAAAAAAAAGATCTTCTGCTTGTTGCTTTAAATTTTTATTTCTATGATTTCAATATAGCTCTATGTTTCCTGTCTCTGCTCAGGTCTCTTTCTACCGTCATGCAGTGGTTGTGCCATTGGATTGAAAAGGGTTAAAAACAAATGTGTTGGTAATTATGAGCTTCTGGTTTAATTGAACAATGCAAAAGTGAAAGTCTGTCCTCTTGTTGTCTAAAAGAGGGAGTTCTAGAACTGTAGTTTTAGTCATTACTACGTTAAAATGCAGGTTTCCTTCCTGATTCCCCTCATGTGTCCATCTCTCACACAGATGAGGATGAGTGTGGGATTTTTCCGAGTGTGTGTGGTGCTCACACTCAGTGTGTAAATACACGGGGAAGTTACTACTGCAGCTGTGATGTAGGATTCAAAGAGAGCTTCCCATGTGAAGGTATGAGGCATTTAATTCAAAATGAATTACAAAACATTGTAAAAGCATTTGATCGTATTGCAGTACACAGTCTGGCTTAATTTATAATTACATAATTTGTACTAAAACAATAATTCACGCAAGCTGCTGTCTTTCCCTCTGGTCAGATATAAACAAGTGTCCCGAGAATGAATTTTCTGGATCTGGTGATAGGGAGTTTCAGACCTCGACTGGCTCTGAAGCAGAATGTGAAGGTACCTTTGGTTTTTCTGGCCTATCAGTTTAATTTGACATATGTTAAACAAAAACAGTTTGGACTGTATGATGCTGATGCAGCACCAGCATCACATCAAATCAGCTGTATGTACAATGTGTGTCTAAAAAGTGTGTGCAATTATCTCAAAATGACATTAAAGGGATACTCCACCGCAAAATGAAAATTTTGTCATTAATCACTTACCCCCATGTCATTCCAAACCTGTAAAATCTTCGTTCTTTGGAACACAATTTAAGATATTTTGGATGAAAACCGGGAGGCTTGTGACTGTCCCATAGACTGACAAATAAATAACAGTGTCAAGGTCCAGGAAAGGTATGAAAAGCATCGTCAGAATACTCCATCTGTCATCAGTGATTCAACCGTAACGTTATGAAGAGACAAGAATACTCTTGTACACAAAGAAAACAAAAATAATGACATTATTCAACAATTCCTCTCCTCTGTGTCTCTCCAAATCAGCGTAGTGCCATTTTGGCAAATCAGCGTACGCTCTTCTGTGTCGGCCAAAAATATTCTCGTCACTTCATAACGTTACGTTTGAATCTCTGATGGCAGATGGAGTATTCTGACGCTGTCTTTCATACTTTCCTGGACCTTGACACTGTTATTTATTTGGCAGTCTATGGGACAGTCTCAAGCCTCCAGGTTTTCATCCAAAATATCTTAAATTGTGTTCTGAAGACGAACGAAGCTTTTGCTGGTTTGGAACGACATGGGGGTAAGTGATTAATGACAAAATTTTCATTTTGTGGTGGAGTAACCCTTTAACAGAGACTGTTTTCCCATCTCCTCTCTCTCTCAGACATCAATGAGTGTTCAGATCCAGATGTTTGTGGCAGAAATGCAGACTGCTCCAATCATCCAGGCAGCTACAGCTGCAAATGTCACCACGGTTACAGTAACTATGGCAACAACCAGTCAAAATGCTTCGGTGAGAATTACAACAGTAGGGCAAACTATTATCTGCATCATTTTAAATGCACTGATATATTTTTAGATTGTTCTGTTTATCACGTGGAAGCTAATGAGAATTTTATGGAAGTTAATCAGTATAGTCTGTTTGTTTCTGTTGGTCTTTCTTGCTGTTGTGCACAGAAATGGACTGTGATCAGTTTAAACCTGAGTCTGATGCAGACCACACACCGGAGAAGGTAGAATGTGGTCTTCTGCTTATGATTAGCAGTAGTAGTATAACCCAGGGAACATCTCCACTTTTTTATTTAGTTATGTAAAAATAAAACATTCTTTAAATAACAAACATTTAATGCTCTTTAATTGTTAATATCTGATATGCATTCTCATCTTATTGTAAAGACAAAACATTTTGTGAACAACATTCTCAGATGTTATTTATACATTATGTATGTTCTCATAATGTTGACAGAATATGCTTTAAAAAAAAACATTCTTCGTGATTGTGTTATTGATATTTGCTGAATGTTAACATTCGATGAGTGCTCATTGTGAGTAAAGATTAAGAGAATGTTGTTTTAATGTTGTGGAAACGTTGCAAATCACTGTTTTCAAATTTAAGCTGCAAAGGTGACAGAACTGCTTCTGACGTGGCAGTGAGGTGTCTCTACGCACACTGATTAATGCTGCTCGGAGATGGCATAAATGACTTTTATGATGCACTGTGTCTTTACACAGAAGTTTAAGCAGGCACAGAGCAGCCTCATTCAGTCGTGTAAAGATGCCTATACATTTCCGTGTGTCTTCTTCTAGCTGAAGCATTTGTTGTCACTGTTGAAGAACAGCTGTGAGTCTCTGAATGATCCACGTGGAGAACATTTCACTGGAGAGAAATTATTGGAGGTGAAACACACACTGCACGATACAGTATATATTCAGATTGTAGTTTGTGATCATGACTCACACAGTGGTGAATGAACGTCTCTGATTTATTCCACAGAACTTCTGCAGTTCCACCGATGAGCTGCTGTCTGAAGGAAACATTGCTGATAGTGAGACACTGAATCAGTTTCTGGACGCGGTGGAGAACAGCATGCGTCTGATCGGACCTCAGCTGAAAGAGCCTGTGACCAGGATGGAGACGCACAATACCTGTGAGAAACAACACACATTACAGTTCAGACACAGTCTCACTCTGGTACTGAATACTGAAAATAAGGCATATTTATTATTCAGAGGGATTTACACACACATTCAGATTTAATGGTGTGTTTAATTAAGATTGAAAGCAGTTGTTCTGTATCATCATGTGATTGACAGTCGCTGAGGTTGCAGTCATGAAGAGTCAGACTCCGCCCAGTGGGCGTGTCACTCTGAGCACAGGCTCCGCCCTCTTCAGCACCAGCTGGGAAACAGTTGTAGGGAAATCATATCCAGGTACAAATAAACACGTGGACATATATGTACTAATGAAACCATCAGCTCTTTCATGAGGAGATGTAAATGTTCTCTTGTTCACAGGTTTTGCGTTTGCAGCTCTGGTCAGTTATAAAGATCTGAACTCATCCAGAGATCTGCTTCACAAGATGAGCAGAGAGAGATCAGATGATGAAGAGAGACGCGTCACTTAACAACTCAACTCTAAAGTGGTGACGGCCGTCGTCAGTAATGCAGAAACCAAGCAGCTGTCAGAGCCGGTGACGCTCGTCTTTACACACGAGGAGGTGAAGATACTGACAGATCAGCTTATGACCAGCACAAGATCTCACTGGAGACTGTTTCTGTTAATGGTTTAACAGTTACAAATGTAAAATTACCATGAAAATGTGTGTTCCCTGTTTGAAAATGCAGTTTAAGTTGGATTCTAGCTGGTTTACAAGCTGTTCCAAAAACCAGCTTGACCACATTAAGCTTGTATGAGCAGCAGGTAGCTGGTTTGTTGCTGGTAGAGACTCTACCAGTATTATTTAGTGTCACTGATTTATTATTAAAGTTTTTAATAATATAAAGAATATAAATTAAATGAAACAATAAATAAAAATATTACTTTTGCGACTAGCTGAAATAAAATAAGTTTAAGTGTTTATATTTTAAGTAACTAAAATGTTTATTCATGGTTTTAGTTCAAGTTAACTACAGCAGCCCTACTAATGACCTTCTTAAACCAGCAGGAAACCATCTGCCATTACCATTAACTTTTCATTAAGGTATTCACATGTTCCTCTTTTTTTAAACTCTTTTTATCACTTCTTCAGGAGAGGGCGGAGTCTGAGGGCGTGGTTTACTCATGTGTGTACTGGAATGAGGCTGAGGGGGCGTGGTCTGAGAAGGGCTGTGAGGGGACATGGTCTAACAGCACTCATACAGTGTGTTACTGGTCTCATTTCAGTAGTTTCGCTGTGCTCATGGCTCTCTATTCTGTCCAGGTACATGCAAAACTGAGATTTCACATTTTTCATTTGGATTTTAGATTAAATGTAATTATTATCACTTCCTCTCCTCCAGAACGCATTTGAGTCGGTGTTGATCACGCGTGTGGGTTTAGTTTTGTCTCTGGTCTGTTTGTTTCTCTGTATCCTGACGTTCAAGTTCTGCCGCTCCATCCAAGGAACCCGAAACAGCATTCATCTTCATCTGAGCATCTGTCTCTTTAACGCAGACCTCATCTTCCTCTGCGGGATTTCCAGTACTCACAATGAGGTGTGTTTGAATGAGAAAAGTGTTTAGACATTATTCTGTCAATATCAAAACATGGATCATTGATTACCAAGAAAGATGACCTTCACGATGAATAAAAGTGGTGATGAAGCATTTCTCACTTATCAATTGCAACTAAATTTCACAAAAAGTAACACTGAATTAAGCATTAAATTTCGAAGTAGAAAGTCTGAAGTAGTATTTCCTTGTAAAACATTATTTCACTAATCTTTGTTTTACTAATCATTTTAATCTTTGACTTTTTTACTGATATTGCAGCCTAAAATGACTACTGTGGCTTTGCAGTGAAAACCCATCAAAAATCATCTTGTACCTATGCAATTAGTGTTAGTGACAGTTAGCGTTCAATTACCTGTAAATACTATGTGCATACTGAACTTGTGGTTCTGGGTCCCCCATGTAAAATGCAATTGTGACACCAGAATATAAATACTCATAATTCTGCTTTGCTGAAACAACAGAATTGTGTTCAACACAATACCTTACACATTAAGTCAGTATGTAATCAGTGACAATGATTATATCCTATACATGTTAAATGTAAAATTGGATTCCAGATGTTCCATAAACTGAAATAAGAGTACAGGAGGGTGGTAGAGTGGAGGTGGATCAGGGGAGGGAAAACAGGCCACTTCAGTGAGATGGAAGTGGGTAAGGAAACAGGGGTGCAGGGCACAAAGATGAAGCCAGCAATGCAGGTAATTAGTGTGGAGCCAACAAGGCAGTCAAAGACCACCAAGGAGGGTAGAGCAGTTGGAGCAGGAGACCACCAGGGCAGAACAGATGGAGCAGGAGACCACCAGGGTGTAGCAGATGGAGCAGGAGACCATCAGGGCAGAGCAGACAAAGCAAGGGACCACTAGAGCAGAAAAAGAGACCACCAGGGTGTAGCAGATGGAGCAGGAGACCATCAGGGCAGAGCAGACAAACCAAGAGACCACTAGAGCAGAGGAAGAGACATCTAGGGTGGAGCTGAGGGAGCAGGAGACCATCAGGGCAGAGCAGACAAACCAAGAGACCACTAGAGCAGAGGAAGAGACATCCAGGGTGGAGCTGAGGGAGCAGGAGACCATCAGGGCAAAGCAGACAGAGCAAGAGACCACCAGGGCAAAGCATACGAACCAGGAGATCACCAGGGCAGAACAGACAGAACAAGAGACCACTAGGGTGGAGCAGATGGAGAAAGAGACCATCAGGGCAGAGCAGACAGAGCAAGAGACCACTAGGGTGGAGCAGATGGAGGAGGAGACCATCAGGGCAGAGCAGACAGAGCAAGAGACCACCAGGATTGAGCAGATGGAGAAGGAGATCACCAGGGCAAAAAAGAAAGAACAAGAGACCACCAGGATTGAGCAGGAGATCACCAAGGCAGAGCAGACAGAGCAGGAGACCATCATGGTGGAGCAGATGAAGAGGGAGAACATCAGGGCAGAGCAGACAGAGCAAGATATCACAAGAGTAGAGGAAGAGTCCACTAGGGTGGAGCAGATGGACTAGGAGACCATCAGGGTGGAACAGACAAAGCAGGAGACCTCTAGGGCAGATGAAGAGTCCACCAGGGCAGAGCAGACAGAGCAAGGGACCACCAGGGCAAAGCAGAAGACTACCAGTGCAGAACAGGAGATCACCAGGGTGGAGCAGATGGAGCAGGAGACCTCTAGGGCAGACCAGATGGAAATTAAGCCCATCAAGATGGAGCAGGAGATCATCACAGTGGAGTTGGAGACCATGTTGGAGCAGAGAACAAATGTGGAAAAGGGGGTGGATCTAGTATCCACAGTGGGATCTGTGGAGCAGAAGGCCATGCTGGAGCCGAGAGACCAAAGAGTACAGGGACAGCTTTAGTGGACCTGACAGGAGACAGAGAGTTCAAAGAATGCCTCCATGGCCATAACAGGGAGCACAGAAGATTTCCAGTAGGCTTCATTGGCCATTACCGGACAGTGAAAGGGTTTAAGGAAGACCTTCTTGCCTGACAGAGCAGGCCGAGAGTTTAAAGCAAAAGCCACAACCTTGGGAGGAGCAGGGGAAGTATATGTGGCAAAACACACAAGATGGAGGTTGTTATCACAGGGAGTGCCAAGGAAGGACCTCTGGGATCACTGGTATTTAGCCCACCAGACATGGAAATCCTGGGAACTACAGACTCATGGTCACTGGACTCCAAGGGATTTGGGACCAAGGGCAACATTTTCACAGCCGCACGTACCGACATCAGAGGGCCCATTACCTTGGATGCCCGTCACAAACACCTCAAGACAGCCTTTGTTGATTTTGGTATGGTTGCCTGACATGAGGAGACTGTGGCTTGTTACCTGGAGTGGGCTTGTGCTAGTGGCAATCCAAGTCTTCCTACACCTCCCTCATGGTGAAGGAGGACCCACACTGAGCCAGATCCATGTACTGTGCCAGGGTCCTACTCCAAAAATGGTCCATTATTGTCACCTCAGCCCTATATGTCAGTGGAGACCATGACAACTAGATAAGCCCTAGGAGACCATGACAACCAGATAAGCCCTAGAGACATATCAACTGCGTAGATCTCGTCAACAATACAGTCATTGGCACAAATCCTCAGCAAATACCTCAAGAACCACACCAGTCCTCTGCACAGACCCGGTGGCCAGATCCTGTCTCACCAAACACTGGAATGATGTGTCCCACTCGTCAAGGAGAAGGAACTTGATGAGTTTTCTGAAAGAAATATATCCACAATCTTACTTGCGTTGCACCCTGGCCAGTGGAGGACTGGCTCCCGACTGAACCAGGATTCTCCTAAAGTTTGTTTCTCCATTTCTGTCACTGATGGAGTTTGTGTTCCTTGCCAATGTCACCATTTGGCTTGCTTAGTTGGGGATATCTAATATTTGGCGATATTATCAAATTCATTGCACAGACATGAGAACTGAACTGAGCCAGATGATGTCATCCCTGTTTTCAACAGAGCTTCTTTATAAATGAATTGAACTCATTTGCATTATTGAAACATTTTCCCTTTTTACACTGTAAAGCTGCTTTGGCACAATCTGTATTGTATTAAGCTCTATATAAATAAAGGTGACTTAACTTGACCTCATCCCAGTAAACAAGTTGGCTATAAATGAGAAACTCCTCAACAAAATACACCAGCAGGCAGCCATCTTGATAGCTGGTGCAGAGAAGCTCCACTTTGTGGTTCCTTACTGTTGCTAGATCCATATCCTGTCAGTCGTTCTGTCACAGTTACTGCAGAGAAGAGGAGGAGCTAGGATCTAATTGCAAAAACAAAAGAAACAAAAATGTAATCCATACAAGTTAGTGTTGTCAAAAATACCAACTTCAGTACCTGTCGGTACTGAAATTTAAAAAATGTGACGATACCAGCATTTCCCGCTAGCATTTTGAACGCTGTTGAGCGGGATTGCAAATAAAGACAAAACAAATGGGAAAACATGAAACAAACTTCACTGCAATGCAGCAGTAACACACTTGAACATAATTTCATTAATTAGGTTTGGACATTGAAATTATGGGTTTTTGTTACCTAATAATTGCTTCCCCCTCTCGGGGTTAATGTTTTTTAACCTTAAAGAAGGAAAGAAGTCAAAAGAAGACAAAAATGCAAGCATACCGGAGCATGATCTGACGTGTGTTTCTCTCTCAGGTAGCGTGTGGGATTGTGGCCGGTCTGCTTCATTTCTTCTTCTTGTCTGCGTTCTGCTGGATGCTGCTGGAGGGGGTTCAGCTCTACCGGATGGTTGTGCTGGTGTTTCACACCACATTAAAACATCTCTACATGTGTGTGGTGGGATATGGAGTCCCTCTCGTCATCGTCACCATTTCTGCCATCGCCTTCCCAAAGGGATACGGCACTAAACGACAGTGAGTTTCTGGAATTGGTAAAATATGCTTAGAAAAAATATATGATCAGTACATTGACTAATAATCATGCACACAGCTCACTGTACATAATATAGATTATATAATAAAGACCCCTGAATCAAAATGTGGGTTTTGTCTCCACTATAAAGCTCTATATGCTAGCGTACTTTTAAAAGTTTTGACAGTTATGAATACTGCTATTTTTTCCTTTGGGAAATGTACCAGAAGTATTGACTACTCATCTTATGTGCAAACAAATAATTTAAATCGGGGTCCATGACTGTGATATAAACCAAACTTCCTGTATGGATTATGAAAGGGAAAGAGGGATGAACTAGTCTTTTATGTGTTTTTGTAATCATGTGATTAATTTATCATTCTAACATGTGTTGCAGCGCACCGGTCTGCGTCATTGTCAACCTCAACTTTAGTTTCTTCATACCCGTCTGCATCGTCATGATCCTCAATTGTTTTTTCTTCATCATCACTGTGTGGAAACTGGCTAAAAAGTTCTCCAGTCTCAATCCAGATCTCTCCAAACTCAACCAGATCAGGTGTGTGATCTTGTATTGATCTCAAAATAGATTAAATCATTCTTGATTTTTTTTTTCTGTCAGTGGTTTTGATGAAGTATATTTGGTGTGTAGGAGTTTCACGGTGACTGCTGTGGCTCAGTTGTGTGTTCTTGGAGGAACGTGGATCTTCGGCTTCTTCCTCTTCCAGGAGGAAGGGACTGAAGTCATGTTGTACCTCTTCATTATCCTCAACACTCTCCAGGGGGCGCTCATCTTCATCATGCACTGCCTGCTGTCCAAACAGGTACTTACACATGCAACATAACAACAGAAAAACCATGAAGAATTTACTTACACACTGAACATTAGGTAACAGTGGCTTGTTTTAGACTTTCAGTAACATCTTGCAGGATTTCAGTTATTTGAAGTGACAGATAAACCCCAGAAAATAAAAATTAAATCAATTTATGTTGATCTTGTCTTCATTTGCCATTGAGGAGATTTAAGAATGCTTGTTCTTATAATGGCAGCATGTAGTGACCGTCTTCAAGATTCAAATAAATGCTGCAAAAGGATCACAAAATGATACCATGCAATTTGTCCCATATATACAAAGTGTTCAGAAGTAGTGGTTGACATCACCTAGGGCCAAAAAATTAAAAATAAATAATTATTGACAAAAAACTGAAAAGTTTTTCTGGCTGGTAAGTACCAGAAGCAGCTTTTTAAAATCAGCTTCTTAAAACCTAGATTTTAAGGATATATATCCAGATATATATTAATTTTACAATGAATTATTTCTAATGTACTAAAAATGTAAAATCTAAATATCATTGCAGCAATTGTTATACATGTTTTTTAAATTAAATTATGTAATATCATAAATATCAGCTTTATATCGGCCATCAACCACCCTGCTTTCTAAGATATCGGTATCGGCATCAGTCATCTAAATCCACGTCGCTCAATCACGATTCTGAATCCATGCAACTGGAGTTGGCCACAAACTGTAATTTCTGTAAATATCTACAAACATAATATGCTATTTTCTGGCTGAAGAAGAGTCAGAAACTTAGTGCTCCTTAAGTCAAATATAATTTATTTAGCCTGTTGCCCCCTTCAGGTCAGGACGGAGTATTACAATCTGTTTGTCCGAATGTGTCCACACAAGAAGAAACCCGAACACAGAACCAGTACCAGCCAGACCAGCAGCAGTCAGGTACATTAGTGTGTGTTTGAGTGTTTTGGACATTAAAGCAGCGTTTGTGGCTTCATCTTCTTCCTTTGACTTGTACAGAAACCTCTGCGGAGCGACGAAAGCACAGCAGAGTCACAGATGTAAAGCACTTGTCATGTGCTGATGGATTTTGTCCAAACTCTTCAGCACAAGACACATGAAGATTTTCTGTGTCAAATGAAGGCTTTTCACAAGCTTTAATTCAACATCATCTGATGAATACTGCAGATGCTTGTTCATCACACGGGATATGCATCACCTGTTACTGAAGACGGAGATATATAAAGACCATATATAGGCCAGTAGAGAAGGCTTTGCTGGCTCTGATGGCCCACCGCTGTTTTATAATGATAACTGTTGTATTGTGTTGAGAGAGAGCATAGTTTGATTATGCCATTTAATGAAGTCGTTCTTTAGAAGCGATGTCAAAACATCCTTATTTTTTAGCTCATGAGTATTTCTAACCTGTGTTTTTTCTCTTGTTTCTGCCTTCATTATACAGGAATGTAATGACTGTAACAACCAGAAGTGATATGTCTGTTTAAATTTCATTACATTAGTAAAGATTACTTTTTATATGCAATTTTCTATATGCAAACCAAAATTAATTCATTTTCATGAGGGAAAAGGGAATAAATGGGCATATACATTAATAATTGTCATATTATTTATTAAAATTTGGCTCAAAACTTTTAATCATTCTTAAATAATTTGAAGATTAATATTTATAAACGGTGTATTTGGTCTCTCTGTATTGCCTTAGCACGCTGACGAGGAAACAAGTAAGTGCTGGAAAGTGGACATGTTGAGGAGCTGACACAAGCAGAGGAAACAAGTGGAAGCTTCTGGAAAGAGCAAAATAAACATTTCAGAACAGCATCTTAACAAAAGTGAACGAGATGGACAGACCCCTCAGAATGGGCTCCAAGGGCATAAGACGACTTGAGGATATTAGCTGTTTTACTGGAATACAAATTTAATTTGGGTTAGATTTAAAAAAGAAAAAAACCCCCCACATATTTACTAAAACTAAAAATAACATTTGAATTTCACAGTAACCTTTTTAAAGAACAAATTGGCTCGTTTTTTAAGTGTCATCGGTTTATTATTCTGTGTTGTGCCTCCCCCTTCAGGTCTGAGAGAGTATTGCGAGAATATGAGCACGTGAAGAGAAAATCAGTCCAATAACAATCAGGTAAATCGATCAGAATGAGCAGACGACTCAAAACTGGTTTCCATTATTGTGTATAACTTGACACCTCCTTTTTTTCTTTGGATGCCTTATTGCACATCAGCAATATAATTGAAAAAAAAAAATGTAATTATATATTTCTATGGTGAAATTTTAGTAAATTTTCTGAATCGTTTAAAAATGATTTGAACTTGACTGTAACTATAAGAACTTAGATTTCTTACACATTTGAGGGCCGATTGGTTAATTAATATGACGCAATTATGCAGATTTAACCTAGGAAGAGGTTTTACAAGCTGTCGTTTCAGAAGAGAAAATATTTATACAGTGCTAAATGTTTTTGAATGATACGGTTTAATAAAGGTTCATTCCAGCGTCAAAGATCGAGGGTGTGAAAAAGATCACTTCGTTGAAATTATATATATATATATATATACTTCGCTGAAATCTGATATCTAATAATATATATATATATATATATATACATATATATATATATATATATATATATATATATATATATATATAATTTATATATAGTAAAAAATAAAATGGGGGAAACAATATATGACCAATTTAACCTTCAAAGTCAATAAAACTTCTTGCGAAATTAAAGACATTGCGACGTGTCTCGTTGACCGAGTCATCATCACAGCCCCTTGTTTCTCGGAGGCTCGAGTTCTGACAGGGCCCCAAAACAAAACAGTCCAGACACGCAGAACCCGGAGAACCAGCAGAACTGAGTGCTGTGTGTGGAGGTGGGGCTTCCAGACCGAAGTTCGCGCACTGAGAGCCAAGTGAGAGTCGCGAGTGTCAATACAATAGGCTTGTTTGAGATGAGCAAAATCTTCGCAGAACTGATCACCGGTGATCACCGCGAGATGCATGCCGGTTAGAAAAGTGCCCGAGTTACGCATAGACAGTAAAAGAAATGGACACAGCGACCCCGTTGTATTCAACGGAGACAAGTGAAGTCAATTAGAAGCTCGCACTTCGTGGGGGTCGAGCGTACTGCGCAGACTCAAACTGAGCCTGATGACGTAAATGTCACGTGAGCAACCTGTCTGACAATTGTAAGTCTTCTAATCGCTATGCCAAGAGAAATCTGAATCACCCACCAAATCTTGCAGACGTTGTTGAATAATTTTGTCCCGTTGCTTTTATGGACTTCTCCCTTGACTTCATGCCTTCACGTCCCCCCGATAGCCTCATAGACAGTAAAAGACAGTACATTTTCTCTTTATTCTAAGAATTAGATTACCCATTTATATATTACATGCGAACTAAACAAAAACAAAACACGCCTAGTGAAGTTAAGAATTATGTGTTTATTTTATTTTATTTTTCTCTTAATTAGAATTCTTCCTTGAAATTTTCACTTTAAATCAATCCATTAAAAATATACATGCACACATACATATCTAAATGGACTGTTTAGACATTATGCCTCATCTTTGTGTGGTTTCATCTGAGAAGTGTCCGGGTCTGGCTTAAAACAAGGGAAGAAATTCTGAAGAATGTTTGCTACAAAACAGCTTTGACTTGCACAGTATGGAAAAATACTATGGACGTGAAATGGTGGCAGAAACCAGCTTGTTTGCAAACATTCTTCTAAATTTCCTCCTTTGTGTTCAGCCGAACAAAGGAATTGATGCACATGATGACAAAACAGTGGTATTTCATTTACATCCACTTCGTCTGCGATAAAAAACGCGAACGCGATCTCCTCCATTGCTGACGTTTGCAGGTGACAAAAAATTCAGGAAGTGTCTGATTCAAAGGTCTTTTTTGACCCCTCCCCTTACTCCAGCCGCCTACTCTCGCCTACATTTCAGGCGAGGCAAGGCGCATCTCAAACAAGCCTAGTGCTATGTGTCATCTTTCTCTAGATGTCTATCGGTTACACACATTTCTCAGTAAGTTCTCGTCAGGTCTGTGAATGCATTCAGCGTTTCTCTGGGATCATTTAACTCAGAAGATTGAACAGCGGTCAAAACTAAATGGGCTGATCGAGAGGAGTGTCAATTCATCATAAATGTCCTGTTAATTTTTAATATTTTGGTTATCGTCAATACCGGTATATCATCACACCCTAAATTAACACGATGTCGATATTTCATGATTTGATCATCAATACTATGGAATTATTTTTGTGTCTTTATTATTCAATCAAACATTCTGTGCTTGAAAGTATAACTAATTATTTTGTAATTAAGAAATAAAAGATTGCAAAAAAAAGGCTTCTTAAGGCTCAAAAATAAAGAAATTGCTAACAAAATTATTTGCAGTGCATATAAATCTTTGAAAATCTTTATTTTTCTTTGTGAACTTTAATACTTTTTATCGGGAAACCACAAATGTTGCTTTCTTTTCCGCTGTCTTGTTTTGCGGGTCTAAAATTTTTTTTGCGAGTTGAAAAGTTTTGCTTGCGAGTTAAAGGGTAACTAAACCCTAAACCAACTTTTTTTAATTAATGATCTGTAAGAATGGGGCTTTATTAGTGCTGTTCATTGATTCGAGTAACTATTTTGACATTTGAGTATAAAGTGTTTTAATTCTACAATATATGGTGTAAAAACTTCTGAGTGCTGCCCTCTTCAGGCTGAACGGTGGCTACTGCAGTTGATTTTTCCTATTGTATATTTTCGGTGTTACACGACACAAAAACATTCCACATCACAACACCCCCTTTACAAGATACAACACCCCCTTCACAATAAAAAAACATCTTTCCACCAAAAAACCACAGCAGAGGCTGCTTCGCTAGCATCGTCGGATGCCGATCGCAATGCGGGAGTCAAGACCGCAGTTTGAGCCAGCGGCTCGAAGTGATATGGCTCAG
Organism: Cyprinus carpio; assembly: GCF_018340385.1. NCBI lineage: Eukaryota > Metazoa > Chordata > Actinopteri > Cypriniformes > Cyprinidae > Cyprinus > Cyprinus carpio. The sequence goes on from NC_056597.1 coordinate 31,872,360, forward strand.
GCCCTGTGTCCACAGACACCTCGACATTCTCCACTTCAGTTGAAGGTGGGGGAGAAAAGTCCTCTACTTCAAATGAACGCTCTGTTGCAAAGCTACTTCTGTCACTACAGTCACTCTCCATTTTAGCGACTCTGACAGCAGCTGTCAATTAATCCGTTACTGCGGGTCTCAGGTTCACACCCCGCCCTCAGTTCTTCTCCTCTATCTCCGTTGTGCTCTGCCCACTTTTCAGCATTTTTCAAATATAACCAATACCTTTAATCAGTCTCTCACCAGGCGTTCACTTACACTTTAAGCTGTCTCTCAGTGGGCGGTCTCTACCCACCAGGATGAAAGGCCTTTTCCTATTGGTCACTCTCGATTGAAGTCACAGGTTGACCACGCCCACTCAGTTTCCCCGGAATCCGCGAGACTTAGGTCTCTGCAGAGCAAAAGTGGGCGTTTATGACCATGTGGGTGTTTTCAAACTGCTGGGTGTTTCTAAATCATGCAATCAAAATGATCCCCCTTACCTGACCCCACCCCTAAACCTACCACCACTATCAAGAAAGACAAACACAAACCATGGCCCAAAAACACCAAAATCCCGCAAACCCCACCACCCTCCATCACAGAAAGATACACACAATCCGTTGCACTGCCGCCGCAGTCTGGCAGAACAGTGAGCGAGGTTGTGTCGTGACAAGCAACAGGTCGTGTAATGGGTAAGATAACTAACTTAGCATCTTAAACTCAGTGACAAGTCAACTTAATTATTATCTCCTCTCATGCTCTCCCATCTAAATACGTAACGTTAGCTAAGCCTGTTGTAGATTTGATTAGCCAACAATATAGCTAGCTGCCAGAGCCCCAAATAGTAAAGTGTCAGGCCTATATTTTCAGAGATTATAGATTATTATAGCTCCAGTGAAGTAAGGTGAGTAACGCACATCAAATCACTAGCCCATTTGGTGGGTTATAATTCATAAATCATGACCGTAAGCACACTCAAGTCTATTCATGGCACTCCACAGCTGTAGTCTGCCATTCAGTTTTCTAAAATACAACCATTTGGGACCGATGTCTGTACATTCTGACTTCACCCGTGTCTACAGAACTGTGTATTGTGCATTTTAATAACAGGTTTGTTTTGTACTATCTTTAAGACCTGTGCCGTGACAATTACTTCAGTAGTAAGGACTGATATTCAGGACTTGTCAGCCAGTACCACTGTAGCCTTGCAAAGACTTTGCTTTGAAGACCTTTTAATGAACTAACTTCCACATTTCATTATGCCCCTGATTTCTATGGGGTGATTTTATTTGTGACTACTACAAACAGCCTAGAATTATATCAGTACAACATCACATTTCTCTTTTCTGTTTGCAGGAAGAAGATTTGGTGTTGATGGTGTCAGGGAAATACAGGATTCAATTGCAGGTAACAAAAATTTTATCACGCCCTCACTGGGCAAACAGGGAAAACCAAAACGAAGGATCACTCCAAGAGCACCGGCCAAAAAGAAACCTCTCAGCAGGGACCGATCCTAGCGCCTCCCGTGACGCAGCGTCAAAGTCTCACCAACCAGAGCGTCATTGGGGACGCAACGTCAAAGTCACACCAATCTGAGCGTCTTTGGGGACGCAGCATCGAAGGGCCACCGAACGAGAATGCTTACAGTGCAGAGAAGAGCTGGAGTCCAGTATCAGGGTCCCAACAGAAATGAGATGCCAGGGCCGAAAGCAAAAACCAGTAAAGTCTAGTAGAAAGAGAGGGAACAGTTCTAGACAGAAACAAAAAATCAAAACACTAGGAGCCTAAGATAACAGAACACTGCAGGGCTAGGCAAACAAGACAGGACAGTCACTAGCAAAGCATTACACAACATACAACAGTCTGACAAAAGACGGAGCACGAGAGGAACTCAAATAGGGGAGAGCTAATGAGGAAAGAGTGGCTACAGGTGTGACAGAACACAGAGAATTAAAGATAACGAGTGGGAGGGGGGAAGACACCACACTGACAGCAGAACACATGAGCTGCCAAAACAAAAACCCCATGTGCTCAGAGACAAGGCACAAGACACAATGACAAATACACCGCAACTCAGACCTAAGTCATGACAGATGGAGTAGGCAACATCTTCAAGGCAAAACCTTAGACCTGATGCAACATCATCCAGTGTCAAAATCACCCTTTAGGAGGTACACAAGCAAAAGCTATCAATTCCTATTTTACAAGATTTTGTCCTGCATACATTTTTATCTTTAATGTGTAGGTACTTGAAGACCAGTGCCCAATATGCACAGGAACATTTCCAGTGTCTGAAGTAGACCTGCCATGCCAGCTTTTTTGCAATCTTTTATATTTTAATAAAAAAATAATTAGTTTTACTTTCAAATACAGAATGTTTGCTTGAATAATAAAGACACAAAAATCATTCCATACAATACTGGTATATCGCAGCACCCCTAATCCATCAAACACAGCTTCCTGCAATTTTCAAGCAATCCTGAAGACTGTGGTTAGATTTATCAGCTGTATTTGATTAGAGATGGAGCTAAACTCTGCAGGACAGTGGCCTGTGTGAGACTTTCACACATATTCTCACAACTGACGCCCTGTTGATGGGTGGAGGCGTTCAGAGAAAGAGGAACAGAAATGTGAGAGGAGCATATGTGTGTACGTTTATATATGACTGCGATCTGAACGACTGTTTCTCTGAATATCTGTGAGATTAAAGTCAATCAGGAATGAGGGCCGGCATCATCATCATCATCTTCACTCTCTGCCTGATCTCAGGTCAGTTCTTTACTGGTTACTCAAACCTGAGCTTTAACTGATCATTATAATAACCCAGAGCAAATGATCTTGTGTTTGTCAGGTCAGGTTCTCTGTTTTAAAGTGATTGGCTGCTCTGGAGGGAGTGTAATGTTCAAGTGCATGTATAAGTCTGATGAGCAACATAACTCAACACCCCTGAACCAGAGAGAGTTTTATGATCAGCTTAAAGGAAAGTATTTCTGCAGAAACAGAGACAGAGACTGTAAACCTGTCATCAGTACTGAGACTCAGCGCCGCTGGGTTTATAATGAGAGATTCGCTCTGTATGATGATGAAAACAGCAGATTCTTCACAGTGTTTATCAGGAACCTCAACAGAGAGGATGCTGGGAAATACATATGTGGAAACAATCAGAAATGGAGTCATGATGTTGAGTTAGAGGTGAACAACAGTACGTATGATACTTTATAACGTACTACTTTATTATATTTGTATTATAATAATACTTATTTAAAGGTGCACTACAGACAAATCAGTTATTGTTCAAATTCATAACTCATTGTTCTGAATGCCTCACTGCATTATAATAATTCACAACAGTATAATAGTGATTTATAATTTGAGCTTTAACATCAGTCATATTTGTGTGGTCACAGAAAGAAGACCGTCTACTAAATGATACTTGTTCATTTGACATGTCTATTTCTGGATATTTGCCTCCTTTTTCTGTCAATGTCTTGATGTAGGATGACAGATCTCTGTCATGTTTTGATCACAGGTGACCATACAGTACATAGACCTAAAAACAAGCACAACACACGCTCATGAAAATAACTCTGCAAGTGTCAAACAGATCTCAAGTTAAAGTTATCTGTTGTGTACCTTTAATAATACTAATAATATTTTAAGATTTCGGTGCATGTCATAATGATTTATTGAAATTATTTTCAGACTCTTCTTCTTGTGGGACGTCTGTTATCAGATCTGCATATATTGGTCAAACAATCACTTTCAGTTGTGAATATGAACATGGGTTTAAAACACACACCAAAGTCTTGTACAGAGTGAACGGAGATCCTGTGCTTGTGCTGAACAGCTCTCAATCATCTCAATCATCTGAAGAGAAGTTCATCCTGTCTGACAGTCAGAAAGATCACTTTACTGTGACCATCAGAGACATTTCTGCAGCGGAGCGTGGAGTTTATTTATGTGGAGTGGAGAGAGACGGAGCAGATAAACCACCTTCAGAAAAAATTACTCACATAACCTTCATTAAAGAGATTGAGCTGAAAGTTCTTCGTGAGTTTAGATTCATTTTAATGGAAGAAAAACAAACAAACAAACAAAAAAAACCCTCTAAATAAGAAATGCAAATCTCTCTGACTGTTAATAATGTAACAAATCTGGTCTTGCAGGTCAGATAACTTCTGTCCAGGTTGAGGCCTACATCAGTAAATCAGTCTTCATTAAGTGTAAATTTCCAGAAGAATTCAAAGAAAACAAGAAATTCATCCAGAAAGATTCATCAAAGGAGATCTCTGTTGATGAACAGAATCAGTGGATCCCTCATGGTAAAGTTCACATGTTTGATGATACCAGTGCAGGAGTTTTGAAGGTTTTTATCAGTGATTTAACTGCAGCTGATGAAGCTACGTACAGATGTGGAATGAATACTGCTGATGATCATCTGTTCATGAAGATCAGACTGAAGATTAATCAAGGTATTTTTTTTTATTATAGTTATTATTTCTAGCAGTTTAAATGAGAAAATAAGATTTCAATTTTTTAATTGTTTTTGTGTATAGGTGATAATTTTCGTGAATCAAGTGAATCAGTTGCTGTTATTGGTGAAAGTGTGAAACTCAGCTGTAATTCCCCTGAGAAACAGCAGCTCATCAAACACATCTGTAAAGAGAACAAGAAGAAGATCTGTCAGAGCATCAGTTCATCAGAGAAGCAGCGCTTTGAGTTTTCTGACAGTACAGCAGGAGTTTATACAGCGAGCATCAGTAATGTGAGCCCGAGAGATGCTGGAGTTTACTGGTGTGGAGCAGAAACCAGACACGAGCATCTGACTTCTGTTTCTCTCACCAATAAACATCAGCTGACTTTAACCAGTATGTACAGACACCACAAACCATGCAGTTCAATAACAGATGCATGTGTTTCAGTGTATAAATACATCTCTATTCTCTCTGACTATCAGTGCCTCCAGTGATCGGACGTGAAGGAGATTCAGTCGAGATCAAATGCCCTTATAAAGAAAAACTCACAGAAGAAACATGTCTGCACAGTGGAAAGCTTCACAGTAAAGAAGTAAAGTATCTGTGCAAGGGGAAGTGTTTCACTGAAGATGCTCAAAATATCATTCGGTCAGATGAAGATCATGATAAAAACCCAAAGATTTCAGTAAAGGACGACACTGAACTCAATCTATCCACATTGAAAACCAGAGGCCAGCCAGGCTGGAATGCTGGGAAATACTGGTGTGCAGTGAGAGACGTGTTTAACCCTTCTCCTTGAGCTCATGATCATCATGTGAGGATGTTTATTTGAGAAGTATCTCAGTGTTTCTGCTCATTCTGTTATCAAACTCATCATATCATCATATTTAATGTTGTGCTCTTCAGCGGTCATTCATGAAGCGTCTGTCGGAGGATCAGCGTCCATCAGCTGTAAACACATCAGGAAACAAACACAGAAGCTTTTCTGCAGAGGAGATCAGCCCAGTATCTGCTTCAGAGACAGAGTTCGTGTTTCATCAAATGACAGAATAAACGGCAGATTCTCTCTGACTGAAGAAACCTCTGCTGGAGTCTTTACTGTGAAGATCAGCGATCTGAGAGAAGAGGATTCTGGGAAATACTGGTGTGCAGAGGAGAGCTCTGGGTCCTTCATATTCACTGAAGTTCAGCTACATCTGACCAGAGGTAAAACACTCTTTTAACCTAAAAATTTGTAATGAATTACTTAGTAACTTGCCAATACTGAACAGCAGAATATATTGCAATCTTCTCAAAAATAGAATAAAATAAAATGAAAATAGATTAATTGGTTGTTTGATTGATTATACACTGCACTACTGTTTCTAGAAATTATTTCTTTCTTCAGATAAACACAAAAGAAGGTATTTTGATAAAAGTTTTTTGTCCATGCTATGAAAGTTAGTGGGGTTCAAAGTGTTTTATGTCACTGGGGTATATTTGTAGCAATAGCCAAAAATACATTGTATGTCAAAAAAATATATATTTATATTATACGAAAAAAAACAATAATATAAAAAAAAAATAACATTTCACAAAAATATATTTTAAAAAACCCACACTAAAAATATAAAAACTAAACTTAATGGATTAGTAATATACATCGCTAAGAACTTAACTCGAACAACAACGATTTTCTCAATGTTAAGATTTTTTTGGACCCGCAGATTCAAGATATTCAAATAGTTGTATCTCTGCCAAATATCATCAGATCCTAACAGAGCTTTCAGATGATCTATACATCTCAGTTATGAAAAATTTACCCTTATGACTGGTTTTGTGGTCCAGGGTCACATATGTTCACCAACGTTCTTCAAAATATCATCTTTTGTGCTCCACTGAAAAAATTAATTTAAACAAAAGTCACATAAAGTCATGAGGTTGAGCAAATGATGACAGAATTGTATTTTTGTAGTGTACTGTCTCTTTAAAGCAGCATACTGTGTATAAATTGTGGCGTCAGTCTAAGTGTGAACAGAGTTATTTTCACACCAGCTTTACAACACAGACCACTGTTTGTGTGTTTAATTCAAACAGAAATGAAAGCTGGCTTCTTTTTGTGTTTTAGTTCTGTAAGGTTCAGAAAGAAAGCATTTGTATTACAGATATGTTTTATTGAGTTTCACCTTCCGGTCATTTCAGATCAGTTGGACCTGATAATTCTTGTTTGTTTGTTTTTTTGGAGCACGAACAATGTTTTTTTTTTTTTTTTTTTTGACTTTGACACAGCTGCTTTTCATACAGTGAAAACATATACTTGATCTAAATGTAAACCTTTTGCTCATTGCTTATTCTAAACCATATTCAGACTGGTTTGATATTGGTGAAGCCAAACATCACCTTTTCTCTGTTTTGTAACCAATGATAGCCAGGGGCCCGTTCTAACTCAGTCAGCTGGATTTGATTGTTGATGATTTGGCATTATCTTGGATTGTTTGGTTCTTCGAAGCTCATCCTGGAGTTGCTGTCATAGCAACAGGTCCATAAGCTTAAACCTGCTCGGGAGCAGCATATTTCATGTAAACAGGATTAGATCGCATCTTTTAAAGCTGAACTGATCATTAGAATCTGTCCGCTACCACCGCTACTTTATTATTAGAGCATCTTACTGATCCAGGGACAACAATTTAAAATAATCATTAAAAAAATTATTTAAACATAATATAATAATGTTATGTAGTCTTTAATACTATAGACACACCAGTTTTAGTCGCTGAAAGATATATTTGTGATAAAATTATTACTTCATAATTGTATTCGAGTCTTACACACATGCTATACAGATAATGTAGAGTCGTGCATTCATTTGAGTGATGACGGATATTATGGGAGTGGCTTGATGGAGCACAAGAGATGCAGATAACATGATCTTGATCTAGAATACACCAAGCATGAATATACACAAGTTCTTTTCTTTAATTAATGATAGATATGTGTTCACTCCTCACACTGTATCATACATCTTAAGACTTCAAATGAGTAATGTGGGATATTATACAGCACTTTTTATGGTGATTTTTGTTGTCCTTTTTGGAGCTTGACAGTTACTGTCTGCTTCAGAAAATATCTTCAGACAATCACATTTTGTGTTTACAATTACGGAATTGGTTCCTCTAGTTTATTGAACAGTCATTGCTCTATGATTGTGTATTTTCAGAGATGATATCTGACACCAAAAGAGAAACATCCCAGGAAACAGAAAAGCCTGGTGAGTCTGCTTCTCAGTTTGAACTGAAAGTGATATTTAGAAAAAAGTGATCATTGGATGTACAGCATGTGCAAAATGTGTAAGAATTATTTTTATTTATTTATTTATTATTTCTTCTTTAAGAAATTACCTCTTCTGGCACCGAAACAGTCCAGGAAACAGAAAAGCCTGGTGAGATCCAGCAACTCTTTTTCTCGTCATGCTGAAGCTCGTCTGTTCTTGCACTTATTCAGACAGGTTTGACACTGCTGAAGCCAAACATCTCGTTTTTATTTATTGATTTATCGATTGTCATTTTTGGAGATCATCAGCCAGTAGTTGCATTGTTTTTTAGGTATTTTTTTTTTATTAATATTTATTTAATTAATTTTTTTTTTTAGAAAACATTTTGTGTTTCACAGAAGAGATGAATAAATGAAGACAGTTTGTTTTAATTTACTTAACACCAGAGCTGTAGCTGTTTGAAATTGTTCAATTTGTATGTTCATTCTATTTATTTATTTGTGCTATTTAGACAATGTTTAAGTTTTTTCAAGTTTGTAGGTGTCCAGTTACAGAAACAGAATAATCAAATGTAAAACATCACTGCGTCTTCACTGTAAAAATTATTATACAGTCAAACCAAAATTCATTCAGACACCTTCAACGATTCTCAGATTATCACAGTTTATTCTCTATAGTTTAGAAAATGATAATAAAATATGACAAGAGTTAAACTGTGTCAGAACAAATTCATCTTGATAATGTCAGATAACTTTGATAGAAAGGTATGTAATGGAATACAATCAACCAAAACTTCAGACAATTGTTAGTATGACAATTTTTACACAACTATCAATACTTTGTCGACCAATTACCAATCAATGCTTAATTGTGTTTAATCTGTGGTGTGTAAAGGTTGCATTAGCAATTAAAGAAAAAAATACTTAAGCAAAACATGCTCAGGTCAAAGCATCTGAATAATTTTTGGTCCCAATTTTTTTATTTTATTTTTTATTATTTTACTGGTAGTCCACTGTATAAAGAATTTTTGGGTATAATATGTCAGTTTATTTTATTTCGCTGTACTCAGTTATATAAATGAACTACAGTATAGTGTCCCGCACCCACTAGTAAAAAATATCAAATTATATCTGGTGTATGAATAATTTTTGGTTTGACTGTGGATGAATTCTTGTTAAAACTACAAAGTAATTCAGTCAAGAACAATGAGTGATTTTCTTTCTTTCATTTTCTTGGATTATCATTAAAGACACAGACAGCAGAGCTAGTAAACTAGGCACGGTCACTTTAAGAGACAATGCATCCATTATAATGATACACATCTTATTTCTTTCTCCGCTGTTTACTTTCACTTTAGAAATAACCGACAGTTTTTTCGAGGATACTCTCCAAGATGGGTATTTTGACATAATTCTGTATGTATTTATCGTTACAAGAGCAAGGAGAGGCAAATTTCGGTGTTCAAGCACTTTGAGACGTGCCCTGTGCGCACAGAACACCGCGCAGGAGCTGAAGTGGGCTCTTTCAAGTCTTTTTCTGTTTGCTTGTTTAAACTGCGAATTGTATTTGTTCATTCAGGTGAAGGAGAGCTCGGTTCGGTGTTGCTTTAAATGCTTTAAACTCTTTTGAATGTTTAAATATATATATATGTGTAAACAACCCAGGAAACCGGTAAGTCTGGTGAGATCCAATAACTCAGTTTCTCAATATGAGTTAAAAGTGATATTATGACACGTCAGATGTATTGTAAGTGCATGAATGTTTCTCAGTGAATGTCATGGCCTCACCTTATTTCTCAGTGACAATCCCTTTGTGTGATTTTAGATTCCTTCTGTCAGCGTCTATAATCATGAAGAGTCTCTCAGTGATGCTACAGTCTCCTCTTTGACCTTCTCACTGGTGCCATTTCATAAATATCTGGTGTCAGATATCACAGTTAGATTTTTGCTTTTATATCTAAAGATTTTGTTTTAAAACTTGTCATGTCACCGAAAAACTGAAAAAAAAAAAAAAAATAATAATAATAATAATTAAGGTACTGAGCAGCTGTTGACACCCACAGGTCACTGTAGTTTTGATTGTACAGTTTTCTAAAAATTAAAACTTTGGCTTCTTGTGATGAAAGATGTGAGCAAGCTACAATGTTTAAGTGTTTTAGTTTGTTTGTAACCTAAATTTGTTTCTTTAATTTGTAAAATATGTGCAAAAATATATTTGGAACGGTGGACATTTTCTTTTAATAAATGAATTTGATGTCATACATGTCAGTTTACTTTATTAATTTTATCAGGAAGTCCCACTGAAAAAAAAAAAAAAATCAAAAAAGCGAGTCATGCAAACTAACAACATTGGAATAAAATGTAACATAGCATGTACAGCATAATTTATTAAATATTAATACTACGGAGCCGTTGAATGCTTGAATCTGATTGGCTGACGAACGTTCTGAGGTGTGCAATTATTTTCAGGGAAACACATGGTGAAAGTAGTTCCAGGCAGGTCTTCACCAAATGATTTCAGTTATTTCAAAGGTCCTTACAGCCTAAAACAGCAAAAGAACCAAAACCCACAATGACACTGGCCAAACAAATACATATAGTAAACAAAAGGATAAAAACAACAGATCATGTCCATATTTTTGCCACAAAATGATGCTTTATTGTGTATGGACAGCTCCTGTTCTCTCTCTCTCTCACATACTCACATAAAGTTTGCACACACATTAACCGCTAATGTTGTTAGCGCTACTCTGACGATTTTATCAGTATATAGTTTAACAACTTAAAAACTACATGACTTCTCAAAAGGGAGGTAACAACAACGGCGATGTTCGTGAAGAATAGTAACTTTAAGTTTCATTACAACTAGAGACATTGCTGCCAAACACTATTGAGACATTCACACAGAACACATTTTTCCATGCTACTTTTCTATTGTTTTTCAATGTAAGAGCTCCTGTTTACAGTAGCTAGTTGACATGACAGCTGTTTTATTTGACGGCAACATGGAGGAGAAGGCGCTCACTGTGGCTGTGTCCAGATACCCTGAATTATGTAACATTTCTTCAAGCAATCATCACAACTTGTTCCTTAAACAAGAGCTTGGAATGTGTATCTATCAATTCTGCTGTTTGTCTATTTCCATTATTTCCGTTACTGTCGTTATTGTATCACATCCAGAGCTCTGTAGGTGAGTGGGGGGTTTCTCCTGAAGTCCACCATCATCTCCACTGTTTTCAGCGTGTTGAGCTCCAGGTTGTTGAGACTATAAATGATAAATTTAAAATTTTGGTATAAATTTTCTGGAAACAGAACACATGTTTATCAGTGCTTGTTACGGCATGGTTGTAATTTTGGAATGCTTTGCTAGTAATGGTAACATCAGTTTTAGTTTGTTATTTTAGTACTTTAAATTAAAATGGGAAATGTTGCATTAGAAACCAGCTGAAATAAAACAAGTTTATATTTTTATTGAATATATAGTTAACTATAATAACCCTGGTGTAAATATGCGTCTATTTGTGTATTTTCTGTGCACTTCAGGAGAACCAGGGATTATTGTTGGCCGAATCAACCCTCAGGATCCGTTACGTCGGTTTGATGGCTACACAAATCAAGAGGCCACCAATAAAAAGATCACTCACAATGTCTTCAAAAAGGGGAGACTCTGCATATGTGTCGGGTAAAGTCAGATTTCTTTAGATATGAACTGATCTATATATGTGCTAGATGGATTGTTCTGACTCTCTGTTCCTCTGTGTTTTAGGTGATTTGATGGTGATGGATGAGTTGGGTTTACATGTATTTCTAGGACCGAGGTGGAGACACGTTCCGCTGGCGGTTCTCAGTGCCTGATGAGTCTGCAGATGCTTGAAATAATAAATGGTAGATGGTTTAATTTAACAAAATTACAGTCATCTCTCCTCACCTCAGAGTAAAGAGAGTAAAAATATAATTTTAGCTTTATATCTTGAAACTGACAGTCCTGTAATTGCCACTTTATATCTCCGAGTTGAGACATAATTCCTTGAAATCTGAAATCTCATCATTGAATTATTTTTATTTTTTTGTAATTGCGCTTTTACTCACTGATATTATGTTACAATTATGTCGACAATTAAGTGATGTGAATTCTTCTCTTACTCCCATTATCATAGAAAGAAATGTACATTTACTCGCCCTTGTGTCGTAACAAACCTCTATGATGTATTTTCCTTTGCTGAACACAAAAGAAGATATTGTAAAGAATGTCCAAAAGTTCTATTATGGACAACAACACACTCAGATATTTCTCAAAATATCTTCTTTTATGCTCCATAGAAGAAAGAAGCTTTGGAACGACATGTATAAATCATTTTGGGTGCTTTATCTCAAATGACCAAATGATGTTGAAAGTATAAAAGTCAATCATGTTCTGTCATCATATTGTGTAATGGCCTTCCGAAGGCTGTTAAATCTCGCACAGAGCGACAGAACAGTCTGACTGAAGCAGAAATCCAGCACAGAGGGGTTCAGTGAATGTGGTGTTGAATGTGTGTGTGTGTGTGTCCGAGAATGCCACCTGACCAGTCCAGATACACTCCTACTCTATTAGATGGTGAAGGGGCAGATATATTGGTCATATGATTATTGAGCCAGATAAGACACTTCAGCACCCAAGAGCGTGAATTAAGGGCGAATGCATAGGCATTATCAGATTCTTTATACCTCATTCCTTTATATCACTGTGGTTTCAACCCAAATCCTTTTTCTCCATTCAACCTCCCAGTAACAGCGTCCGGTCAGACTGTCTTTACTATGAACCTGTAGCTGCCGGTCGAATCTCCCCAGATGATCTGGATACAACTGCTTCTCTTTCACTTGCATCCCTTTGCGGTTACTCTCAGAGAGAAACAGGTTTGTGTGAGATAACAGGCATCTGAACACAAACGTAGAGAGCATTTGCACAAAAGTGTTATGGTTAAACTCTGAAAATGTGTTTATGTGTGTATTTAAACCTACACTGAGTAATCTCCAAATCTTGGCCATGTCTTTTACATCCAGTCTTCCGCCAAATAGTGGTTTGCGCACGAATCAAATGCTCCTCCTCCACTTGGATGTCACTGTCACTATGGCTACAGATGATTTTCAATTGGCATCAGTTCTCTTCAGAAAGATGGAAAGAAATTATCCAGTATTGTAGTAAAAGTGTAGTAACCAAGGTTTTTTTTTTTTTGGCATATTGATTATTTGTATAACCACAGTTAGTGTAATAAATGGTTAGTGTAGTAAAACCATGATTAATTTTCGCAAGGGATATAATAATAATTTAGCTTATAATGGTGCATTTGATTTGGTCCATCAACAAGGAAGTTAAGAGTATTTTCTGAATGTTTATTATGTAGGTTTTTGTTTATTTTTAATAGAGTTTAAATACAGTTATGTCAAATTAGTTCAGACTTAGCTCAAAAAGTTAGAGAGGTTTCTGTTTTTGTTACTTTGCAATTCACCTTGATACTTTGTCTTTATAGTATTTCTAGTAATAGTTCAAAAGTGTTTTTATTTTGTTTGTTTGTTTTTTTGTACTGGGTATTGTTTTATTGTATTATGTTCAGCTATACCACTTGTAAAAGCTGTCTCAAGTTTTATGTAAATGCAAGCCATATACCTGTTATCGCATGTGTGACTACTTCAAGTAACTGAGACCTTCAGGATTTGCTCAAGTGTATTTTTATAGCGCCCTCAAGTGGTAATTTGCTAAGCTCCTTTATCAATATCAAAGTGTACAAAAATAATGGTTTATCAAGTTATGTTTTATTCATGTTTTAGTAGTCATACAGTGTATGTGCAGCAGCAATATTATCTGTACAATGTTCTGTGTAAACAGTTTCAGAAAGCTGTATTCAAAAGGAAATGACAATCCTGTTAAATGTTACCATCAAAGAATCAAGTATACAGTATCCATAGGTCATTGTCTTTTTTATGTGTTTGAGAACTTTAAGATTATAAAGGAAATGTGAGCATATCATTAGTAAATCAAAAGTGAAACTGAAAGCTCTCAGGAAGACTTTAGTCATGTGATCATGGTTTGAATGAAAGTATTTGACTGGTTTAAGCAGGAGCTGCATCACTTTGACTCTGTGCAGCTCAGAGAGAAGACGGCAGAGAAACCTGAGAGATGACAACAACAATGACTTCATCACATACAGGTCTGTGAAGAAAATCATTTAAAAATCACAAAATGTTATTTTCTATTCATTTTTAAATTTGAAGTTAAATTTAATTTTTATTGTTAAATTTTATTAATTAATGTAAATATAATAATAAAACTGATATTTTAGTCATAGTGTGCAAGTTTGAGCATTTGAATTTAAAACAATAATATGTTATTATGCATTTTTTGTGAATATTAACCAATATTTGTTTCATAATTGTCTCACTTCAACAATAATTGGTCAATATATAATGCTTTATATCTTTTAAGTGTAAATGTTTATGTCAGTGATAATTTTGCATACACATGGCAACAGTACATATATGCAAAAGGTTGGAGAGTCATGCAAAATAAATGGGTGAGAGTCATGTAACAGAAGAAATGGCTTAAAGGGCCATTCATGAGCCCATTATGTTGAGTTTAAAAAGAAGACCCCCCCCCAAAAAAAGGATAAATAAATAAATAAATAAATAAATAAATAAATAAATAACATATTTTGTCATTAAAACTCATGACAAGATGATCACTGGAATGTTTTTAATCCAAATGTAACTTTCATTTAATTCACAGAACTGTATGAATGCATATTTGTGTTACATATTAAGACTTTTTTTGTATTTCTTTGTAGGGATTGATCTGAGGATCGTTCTTCTGGGTAAAACCGGATCAGGAAAAAGTGCAACAGGAAACACCATCCTGGGCAGAAAAGCCTTTGAAGTTGTTGATTTTATGAAATCAACCGATAAATTGTGTGAGAAAAAGGAAGGAGAGGTTGGTGGAAAGACCGTCTCTATAATTGACACTCCAGGACTATTTAACACAGCTATGGATAAACAACAAGTGAAGACTGAAATAGAGAAGTGTATAGAGATCATGTGTCCCTGCCCTCACTCAAACCTACTGTTACAAAAACAGAATATGAGATACACAAAATAAAATAGATACACAATAACAAATGAAAACAAGATAACTTCGTATAACAATCTTTGCGCCGTACCATCATTCTGTTCACTCACGCTGATCTGCTGAAGGGAACACCTCTGGACGAGTACATTGAGAAAAGCAAATATTTACTGAAAATTGTTGACAGCTGTGGTGGCAGATATCACTCATTCAACAATGAGGACAAAAACAATCAAGATCAGGTCACAGAACTGCTGAAGAAGATCAACTCTATGATGAAGAAAAATGAAATGATGCATTACAGTTTTGATATGTTTAAAACCACTCAGAGGAAGAAGGAAGGAAAATGGGCAAAGACTGCATGTGCAGTTGCAGTGCTAGGGATTGGATTTCTAGGAACAGTGACAATAGCAGGCATGATAATTGCTGGCAGAGCAGCTGCAGGAAGTGCAATAGTAACTACAGAAGAAGCAGCAATAAAAGCTATAGATAAAGTTTTAGCTGCTATAGAAAAAGCAGTAGAAACTACAGGAGAAACAGTTACAAAAAAAGCAGTAGCAGCTGTAGAAAAAGCAGCAGAAGAAGCTGCAGAAAGTGCAATAATGACTTCAAAAGAAGTAGGAGTAGAATCTGTAGAAAGGGTTTTATCTGCTATAGAAAAAACAGTAGAAACAACAGGGGAAGCAGTTACAAAAAAAGCAGTAGCAGCTGTAGAACAAGCAGTAAAAACTGCAGGAGAAGCAGTTTCGAAAAAAGTAGTAGCAGCTGTAGAAAAAGCAGTAGAAACAGCAGGAGAAGCAGTTATGAAAAAAGCAGCAACAACTTTAGAAAAAGCAGCAGAAGCAGGTACAAAAGAAGTTGCAGCAACTGTAGAAAAAACAGTAAAAACTGCAGGAGAAACAGTTACAAAAAAAGCAATAGAAATGGTAGAAAAAACTGTAAAAACTGCCGGAGAAAAAGTTGCAAAAAAAGCTACAGAAACTGTAGAAAAAGTAGTAGAAACAGCAGGAGAAGCAGTTACAAACACAGCAGTAGCAGCTGTAGAAAGTGCAGCAGGGACAGCAAAAGGAATAGTTACAGGTCTGGCAGCAGTAGCAGCAGCAGCAGCAGCCAGATCTGCAGCAGCTGCAGGGAAAGTGGCCTCATCAGGAAGAGTAGCTGGAGTAGCTGCTTTAGCAGCAGCATTTGGAGGAGCAGCTGTTACATTAATATCAGCACTGAAACGGTAAAACTACATACAACTCTAAGTTTTAGATTTAGATCCTTCAGGGCTGTACATTTACTGTACTGTAAATGGACTGTAATTTTTCCCCCCTACCTTTTTTGGAGCTCCAACTCCACCTTTATTAAATGAAAATAATAGTTTTGTTTGAAGTCACTATTTTGATGAATAGCATTTGCTTTAGTTTGGCTCTTGATGCTTGACTTTTTCTCTGGCTGCTAACAGTGCACTTAGAAAACACATATGTTGTGGTAAAGAAATCCAAAGTCAGATGAGCAAACACTTCTCTCTATAATGGGAAAATCAGCATTAACCAGAGCTAAACCTGAGAAACAATTTATGACGGAAATAAAGTCAGTCTGGTTAATAATGAGTGAAGCTGCTGATGCTGTTTGTGGAGTTGTTTAATCATTCTCTGCTGAGATCTTCTGAGATTTAATGTCTTTTATTTGCAATTGATGTTTCAATGGCTGACATCAGATCACTTATTTTTGCAGTAAGTTGTTAACTGGAACATGACTGAAACATTTGATAAATAAAATAATTATTTACAATTGAAATAGAAGAACTATCAAAATAAAATAATTATTTATTTGGTTGAACTAAGAAAATAAGTCAAGGTTAAATGCACATGAACTTTGGGACTGAGAAGTTTACCATACGTTCATAAAGTTATTTCAAATAAACTTGAAAAAATATATATTTTTTCCCCATTTGTTACAGTGATTCGCAAATGGCTTACTAAACAGAGATGAGTATGCCACTAAGCAACTATGGTCACAAGTTGCGTAATTACAAATGTAGTTCAGTGAAATTAATGACCATAGTTAGCGAACAGTGCTTGGAAATGCACCCTGATCAGTTACTGTGGTGGTAGATGTCACTGAATACTTAAGGACAGTTTAATTGTTCATTTTGTTTGTGTAAACAAAATAAAAACAACAAACACCTTTTTTTCAGTTGCCTTATTCCTTATTCTGTGAGTCAACTATCAGGTGAGGGGTGTTGTAGTGTATTCACAAACTGACCAAAATCACACTAAGTTCAAACTAAATTAGAGGGAACATTGGTGCAGTTATCAGATCTAGTTTTAAATAATATAAATCAAATTATATTAAATATAATTGGAATTTATTCAAAAACACTGGGGTTTAAAGCAGATTAGGATGTGAGAGTACAAAGAAATGACAATAATTGTGATTATTCAAAGCTCTGCTGGCTTGTCAAACAAAGCTTATACTGATTTAATTCTTACATTTGTGATACACATAAGTTGAGCACAAGCTTGGCACAACTTCTAGCTCTGTAAGCATCTGAACTACACTGAAGCATTTTGTGATGTAAAAGTTTGTGAATTTATTATCTGCAGGATCAACAAGCACTGAGGATTCAAACATATTTTAATTTGGATGATAAACTGTTTGCTAATTACATTCACATAGCCATGTTGCTAGCTAATAATGAATTCCATGAGCTTTGAGTTTAGTTTTAGTTATTTATTACACATTAAGTGTTGAACAGTGTTTGCAGTGTACTTTAATCAACTTATTTATTTATTTATTTATTATTATTATTATTATTATTATTATTATTATTATTATTATTATTATTATTATTATTATTATTATCTTTTACAAAGATAATATGGTTAGGAAACAAAATGTAATTTTACCAGCACTTTACCATGCAAAATTACATTCAGCACAAAGATATATTTGTAAATTTATCTGATATCTGTAAATAATTTGTTAATAAATACAGGCATAACAGTTTTTAAATTGTATTAAAGCCACAAATATTCAGGAACAAATAATAATAATAATAATAATAATAATGGATTATATTAAATACAGATAATAAAGGTAGTAGAAGAAGAGTTTTTTATTGTTTTTTGTTTGCCCTTTATTTCATGTGAAGTCTGCATCTCGCCTTTTTTCAGTGCACACATCCAGCAATCAGTGTTAAACTGATGAATATAGCACATCGATGATACTGTTAGCTTTAGAGACAAAGTAATTAGCAATAATTATATATAAACAAATTTAGTTACTAATGGATGGGAACAACATTCAATGCTTTGAGATGCTAATTTAATTTATTCATATTATAGGAAGATGAAAGTCTGTTTAGAAAAATAATGGAAAAACACTGAACTCTGTGTTGGTTATACCTTGCAGATTTCTGACAGCAAATTCAACAAAATGAATGATTCCAGAGTCCTACGTGGAGCAGTTCATGCACCTGTTCAATTTGTATATGCTCCCCATAGTAAGAAAAAAAAATCTCTTACAAACAACACTCCCAGATCTATATAGCTCACTGCAAAGCCACATATGTATTGATGACAATTGGATGTGTCGTAATTTCAGTTGAAAAGAAAAAATAAAGACAAAACAGAAGTCATGACAATATTGTTGCTTCAAAAAAACATCCAATGCATACAAATTTCAGATGATATTGTTATATGTTATATCCACAGATGTCATTTTGCATTCAGTTTTGTATATGTTTGAATACCTCATATCAGTCGTTTTGTGATTTGTGTCCTCTGAATGACTCCCACGAATGCTTTTTCAAGTTTGCATTGTGTTCATTTAGTTTTCTTTCCACTACATTTGTTCTTTTGTTAATAATATTCAGGAGTAATAAGCCTTACAGCACAATGTATTTTTTTAACCTCTAACAAAAGCAATGTTTGTTCTTACGGGTGGGAAGTATATTTTATTTGCATTTTACAGCAAAGCTATTCATAAACACAGCTGTCAGTGCATTGATTTCATATTTACTGACCATCACTGGAACAATTACAGGATGTGGTCGAAGGGTTTATGAATATGCAGTCAATGTTAGTTTTAGTTCTTTGAGAATTACTGTAGATGAGAAAAAGAAATGCTGCTGAGCTGTTCTTTAAAACCAGTTTTAGATTCAGTTTCAGCAGAAAGGTCTTTCTTTTCAACGTACAGATCTTCTTAAGCTTCTTTGTGTGACACACCAAATGTACAAAGGAAATACATTATTATTGGATTAATTGTTGTGTGTTATTAATAGTCACTACTCGTATGTATGGCTTACGTATTTCAATATGAACACATTCATGAACTTTCCCACATTCCCAAATTTAGCACATAAGGTACATGAACAAATGCATGAACTCTTTTCTATCATAAATAAAAATGTAGTTCAAAGGGGGAAATTAATTTGAAGAATGGTTATTGGGGGTTTAAACATTAATATAATTTTATGTTAAGTTATAATAGCATTAGGAAGACTAGCTGCAGCATTTGGAGGAGCAGCTGTTACATTAATATCAGCACTGAAACATTAAAACTACATACAACTATAAGTTTTAGATTTGTATTGGTCTTATTTGAATGGGATTTTCACACTGAACACAAAGTTACCGTATTTTCCGGACTATAAGTCGCACTTTTTTTCATAGTTTGGCTGGTCCTGCGACTTATAGTCAGGTGCGACTTATTTATCAATTTATTTGACATGAACTGGGAGAAATGAACCGAGAGAAATGAAACAAGAGAAATGAACCAATAGAAAACATTACCGTCTCCAGCCGCGAGAGGGCGCTCTATGCTGCTCAGTGCTCCTGTAGTCTACCACTGAAAACAACTGAAAACTGTTAACTGAAATATTAACTTAAAGACAACTGAGAAAGACTGAATGCAAATAAAATGCCCCCAAAAAGAAAATCCTATTCTGCAGATTACAAACTGCAGATAGTAAAATATGCAGCCGAAAACGGTAATCGAGCAGCAGAAAGAAAGTTTGGAGTGAGTGAGAAACTTGTGAGGGACTTGCGTAAAACAGAGGTTACTCTAACTCAAATGAAGAAAACAAAAAAAGCTAACCGCGGGCTGAAAGCAAGATGGCCAGAGCTGGAGGAACGAGTCCACAGATGGGTGCTTGAACAACGCGCTGCCGGGAGAGGCTTGTCAACAGTGCAGTTGTAGTTGTTTTCAGTGGTAGACTACAGGAGCACTGAGCAGCCATAGAGCGCCCTCTCGTGGCTGTAGACGGTAATGTTTTCTCTCTTGTTTCTTGGTTCTAAATAAATGCGACTTATAGTCCAGTGCGACTTTATATATGTTTTTTTCCTCGTCATGACGTATTTTTGGACTGATGCGACTTATACTCAGGTGCGACTTATAGTCCGAAAAATACGGTAGTTATTTATGGCTTATAATATGGAATCAAAATTCAAGTGCATAAATAATTCTTCAATTGATTTAGCTGTATGAGAAATGAGTTCAACCTGAATTCAGATCAGTTTCCCAACACAACTGAAGTTGAAGCAATGAACATGTTAAAACATTCAAGTCTATTATTCTTCATTTCTAAAGACTGCATACAGTTTGAGCCTTTGAACCCTCAGAGCAAATGGGGGATTAAAACTTAAGTAATGTACTGTACTGTAAATGGACTGTAAATTTCTTTCTTTCGTGTTCAAACTCGCGTTTGAATCATCAGTGGCAAGTTCTTTAAATATAAAAAACTTACTTACAGACTGTGAGTCAGAACAGCCGGCATTGTAGTCTTCTCTCCCAGGATCAGGAAACAGTCCTCCATAAAATGTGCTGCACACATCTGAATATTTGGGTTGAACTGTTCTGGAAGAGTTTTAAATACAACTTAACCAGTGATTTCTAGTTGTGTCCTCTTTTGAAAGGCCAAATAAAGTAGTTTCGCTTTCACAACAAAATACAGCGACACACACGGCGGGCTAGAGTGAACGGAGGTCGGCTTGAGAAAGGCGCGGTCGGTGGATTCGACAAAGGACACATGTGACGACCCCAGGCTTCGTCCACAGTGAAGGATGATCCGCTGATCCACAGTGTGAAGTTGATGTATATCCTCAGTGACCAGCACGGATCAACTCTAGACATGACGAAGCAGATATCATCCTCTTTTTGGAAGGCCAAACTGTCGCGTCTTTTAAATGAAGACTCTAGATTCAAACTGTATGAACGTGTTCACTTTACTTTCTTTAGGCAACGTTAAACATACATAACTCACTGGCGCTTCCTCGTCGCCTTTCTTGTGACATCATCAACCATTCGCCAACCTAGAACACCATAGCAACAACACCACATCTCCCCTTTCTAGAGATCAAAGGGTAGACTAACTTTGTCTCAACAGACCTTAGAGGATTATTCTGCCTCTTTTGCTGGAAGGTCTGCTCCTATCTAACTCTTAAACAAACCAAGTAATTATAACATTTGTCTTCATATTTTGAACATTTTTTTTTTTTTGTATGTACATTAAGTGGCAATGTATTTGTAACTATAATGCAGCAGTAAACCGCACACTTGTTTACAGGTTCAACCTTGCAGGTTTCACGATCCGTCTCCCACACCTAGTTCTAGGTGTAGACACCACATCAGGAATGTCCTGCTCCTCTAATTCCTGAGTGACAGGGTGCGACTCAGTGATTGTATCCGAGGACTGATCTTGTGTATCATTTTTATCATCCTTAGCTGACGCTTGCATAGGTACCAGATGGTAACGATTACGTCTCACAGTCCCATGTTGCATATTCACAAGGTAAGACCGTGGAGCAAAGTGACTGGCCACAATCGTTCCTGATTCTTTAGCATCAGACACCCAGACTTCTTCCCCCGGCTGTAGTGTGCTGAGTTTTCTAGCTCTATGATGTTTATTGAAGCGCTCTGCATCTGCACTCTTTCTTTCCTTCTCTTTTCTGAAAATTGCATCAGTATCAGGAAGTGCTGGATCTAGCAATGATGAGAGTTTGGGCACAGTTGTTCGCAGCCTTCTTCCCATAAAAAGCTGTGCTGGGCTGTACCCATTCTGCAAGGGAGTAGCACGATACGCTAGGAGAGCAAGGTAAGGGTCATCAGCTTTCTTGAAAAGAGCTTTTATTGTCTTGACTGCACGTTCAGCCTCTCCATTGCTCTGGGAGAACTCTGGGCTGCTAGTAACGTGGACAAATCCATAAGAAGCAGCAAAGGATGCAAATGAGTGCCCAGAGAATTGTGGCCCATTGTCTGTAATTAGCGTCTCTGGAACTCCATGCCGTGCGAATATGGATTTCATGTGGACAATGACGTCAGTAGACCTGCTGGGTGATAACTGAGCAATCTCCACATACCTGGAATAGTAATCCACCACTAGCATCTACGTCTTAGTTCCCAGCATGAATAAATCAGCTCCTAACCTTTGCCAGGGTCTGTCTGGAAACTGAGTGGGCATGAGTGGTTCTTTTGGGTTTAGTCTCTCCTTGAGGCATGTCCTGCAGTTGAGCACCAATTCCTTCAGCTGATTACTTAACCCTGGCCACCATACTGATTGTCTTGCCCGCTCTCTGCATTTTACAAGTCCTAAATGCCCCTCATGCAACTTGCTAAGGACACCATTTCTCATAGCGGCTGGAATGACCAACCTCGTGCCTCTCAGCAACAGGTCGTCCTGCACAGTTAAGAGAGCCTGTTCTGCCCAGTAACGCTTCAGTATTGGATCTATCCGGCTGTGCTCTGTCCACCCTTCAACACACAGTTTCATCACACTGGAGCATACCTTGTCATTCTTTAAGTCTTCTCTCTTCATGAAGCTCACACTGCTTTACCGGAGCATGTGATAGAGTGTCAGCTACCCACAAATCCTTTCCTGGCACGTGAACAATGGAGTAGGAGTAACGCATCAGTCCCATTTTGAACCTCTGGATACGAGGAGGGAGAGCATCCAGAGCTTGCGATCCTTAGAGACTCAGTAATGGCTTGTGGTCAGTTTCCAATGTGAAATGTTTTCCAATGACAAAGTCTTTGAATCTTTCGCATGCCCATGTGAGCCCCAAGGCTTCTTTCTCCACTTGCGCGTATCTCTGCTCAGTCTGAGTAAGAGATCTTGACGCATACGCTATTGGCTTCCAACCTTCTGGCCACCTTTGAAGTAGTATGGCTCCCAGTCCATAGGACGAAGCATCCGCTGACACTTTACAGTCTCTATTCGCGTCATAGATGGCAAGAACAGGGGGGATGACAGTACGTCTTTCAGAGCCTGGAACGCATTGGCTTGTTCAATGCCCCAAATTCAACAGTTCTTTTTCGACAGCAGGTCACGGAGAGCTTTGTCTTTATCCGCCAGTCGGGGAATAAACTTCCCAAGCTGATTTACCATCCCCAGGAAGCTCCGCAATTGACTCACATTTGAGGGCTCCGTCATGTCCCTGATGGCTGCTGTTTTCATGGGGTCTGGGCTAATGCCATCAGCAGAAATAATGTGCCCTAAAAAGTGTACTGTCCGCTTTGACAACTCACACTTCTCGACATTAAGGGTCATGCCTGCCTTTTGCATTTTCCTCAGTACTGCATGCAAACGGGTGTCATGTTCCTCCCTTGTTCTCCCCCACACCAGAACATCATCAATATGACACACCGTGCCTTCCAGTCCTTCAGTAACCTCTGTAGCCATTCTATTCTGGAAGTGTTCTGGCGCAGATGATATACCGAAGGGAAGCCGTTTGAAGAAGTAATGGCCAAATGGAGTTATGAACGTTGTGTAGCGCGCAGAATCCTCTGACAATGGTATCTGCCAGAATCCCATATTGGCATCTAACTTACTGAAGATCTGTGCTCCAGCAAGCTTTCCTAATGTCTGTTCAACTGATGGCAGGATGTATTTTTCCCGGCGAACTGACTCATTTAACTTGGAGAGGTCTACACATATCCGAACAGCACCTGACTTCTTTGGGACCACCACCATGCCAGCACACCAGTCTGTTGGTTCCTCCACCCTGCTGATTACCCCCAAAAATCTCCATACGGCTCAGCTCTTCTTTAACTTTACTCATTAAAGGTAACGGGATACGTCTTGGGGTTTTAAGAGAGAATGGAGAAGCCCCCGGTTTGAGCCTGATAACATATGGCTGTCGTACTTCCCCCAAACCGCTGCACAATTTTAGATAACTTATCTTTAATATTTCCATATCAATGTTATCTAATCGTGCCACAAGCTCAAGCTTTGCAATAGCCGGTCTGCCCAGAAGTGCAGTGTGCAGATTTCTGATTATGTACATTGATTATATCTTCCTCAGACTGTTTTTCACCTCTCTTCAACAGCAGACTAGTAACTCCCACAACATCTAAGGGAACTTGCCCTGGACCAAGTAATGGCCTCGTTGCATCCTTGAGGGTAGGTAGGTCTTTATTAAAAATCTCCTTAAACACCTCTACTGGAATGACAGTGACATCCGCGCCGGTATCAATCTTAAACAGCACACATTTGTGTCTAATGTTTAAGTTCACCATCCATGGTTCGCCAGTACCTGTGATGCTGCCAATAAATATAGGGTCCCCCTCACACACTTCACGCACAGTTTTTGATGATGTGCACACCCGCTTATAGTGCCCTTTTTCCCACAGGAGTGACATTTTACGTCATTTGCTGGACAGTCACGTTTTGCGTGTGCTGGGGAGCTACCACACTTATGGCACTGGTTGCTATTCATCTTACTGGAGTGTACTATATGTGATTTCTGTTTAGGACCATTTCCTCTTTGGGGTCT
Organism: Cyprinus carpio; assembly: GCF_018340385.1. Lineage (NCBI taxonomy): Eukaryota > Metazoa > Chordata > Actinopteri > Cypriniformes > Cyprinidae > Cyprinus > Cyprinus carpio. The sequence goes on from NC_056597.1 coordinate 31,896,950, forward strand.
CCCCACGTTATACTTTCCTTTGTACACTCTGTCGACAGAGCCCGCATCTGCAGCCACAGTGTCTGTCACACTTCTCAGCGCAGCTTGCTGTCGTTTCACCTCTCACTTTGCCGCGCCATTGCTATTGCTTTTTCCAAGGTCAGCTCATGATCCAGCTGCATACGCTCAGACAGCAGTTTGTCAGCCAACCCCACGACGAGCCGGTCCCGAATTAGCTCATCATGTAATGCTAAATAATTGCAATGTTCAGCCAGAGCTTACAAAGCTGTCACAAATGAATCAACAGTCTCATTTTCCTCCTGTTTACGCATATTGAAACGTGCCCGTTCGTGAATTACATTTCTTCTCCCAACGAAATGTGCCTCAAAACCTGCTTTTACTGCGTCACACTTTGTTTTGTCAGCGTCTGCCAGTGGTAACCCATGGAGAATATCATCCACCTCATCTCCCATGCAGTAAATGAAAGTATTCACCTGATTTTCATCCGAGTTTTCTTGGAGGTTGCTCGCCAATCGGAACCGTTCAAACCTCCGGATCCATTTTGCCCATTCTTGTGGTTTAGAGAAGTCGAACGGCTCAGGCGGCCGTATGCTGAAAGTAGCGCTCGGTCCCGCTGCTCTCGGTGCAGCGACCGCATTATCTCCGCCATCCATTTCAGCTCGCACGTTCTTCCCACGTCTCCGGGCTTCGCGTGCAAAACTCAATCAGGTAACACGTCAAACTACAGCACTTCTGACACCATGTCGCGTCTTTTAAATGAAGACTCTGGATTCAAACTGTATGAACGTGTTCACTTTACTTTCTTTAGGCAACGTTAAACATACATAACTCACTGGCGCTTCCTCGACGCCTTTCTTGTGACATCATCAACCTTTCGCCAACCTAGAACACCATAGCAACAACACCACACAAACAAAGTAGTTTCTCTTTCAAAATGGCAGCAACAACAATACTACAGCGAGGATAAAAGTTACACCTTCAAATCTTTCCACATCGTGACATAGAGGTGTGGGGGCGTGTTAGAACGAGCCGTTTTAGGAGGGCGTGGTTTAGTCTTAACTTTTATAAAGAATATCTCTTTGGATTTGAGACTTTAGCCTTTGCAACTTTACAAATCTTCATGCATTTGTAACACTCCAAAGAGAAAGGAACAATTGAAATCGCATCATATGACCCCTTTAAAATCACAAGTTGTGTGAACTATGAAATGGAAGCTTTAGCATAAGTTCTGCCGGGAAGACTCAATTGTTAGCGTCACTTATTACCTCTCAATTGTCCAATCACGTTCTAATAATAGAAGTATAAAGGACCTGTCCTTACACTTGTCTGAGTTTGCAGATGCTGAACGCTTCACTCACCACCATCCACCCCTCCACCACCAAGATGGTTTCCTCCCTCACCAATAACAAAGCTTCTTCTCTCCATCTTCCTCACCACCGCAGGATGTTCTTCCCCTCCAACCACCCCACCACCACCAGGATGGTCCCTCCTAAAACCTCACGGGGGGTCGGCTGCGCCCCTGCCTTCGTCTTCAGGCAGGAAATGCTGAATCCGTACCCTCGGACTGCTAGTTACGGATGGGGCCTACGCCAAATATTATCATATGTATAGCTTGCTGGGTCATTAATAAATGGATGATTTGCTACAATATCTTCTCAGAGTCTTTCTGGTAGAACTAATAATGAATGATTGTATTTTTATTAACTAATGTTAACAAAGATTACTAAACAGGGATGCGTTTCCCAAAAGCAACTATGGTCAAGTTCCATTGTTACCAATGGAGTTCAATGGAATTGAATGACCATAGTTAGCTCACAATGCTTGGAAATGCAATGCTGATCAGTTTCTGTGGTGAGATGTCACTGACTACTTAAGGACAGGAAGATTTTTGCCCTAAAATGGTTTAATTTTTAATTGTAAAATATGTTTGTGTAAACAAAATAAAAAACAATGGCTTTTTTTTTTTAGTTATCTTATTCCTTATTCTGTGAGTCAACAATCAGGTGAGGGGTGTTTTACACATTGACAGAAATCACACTAAGTTCAAACAAAATTAGAGCGAACAAGGGTGCAATTATCAGATCTAGTTTTAAATAATATAAATCAAATTATATTAAATATAATTGGAATTTATTCAAAAACACTGGGGTTTAAAGCAGATTAGGATGTGAGAGTACAAAGAAATGACAATATTTGTGACAATAATTGTGATTATTCAAATAAGTTCTGCTGGCTTGCCAAACAAAGCTTATTCTGAATTAATTCTTACATTTGTGATATACATAAGTTGAGCACAGCTAGGCACAACTTCTACAGCTCTGTTAGCATCTTAACTACACTGAAGCATTTTTGATGTAAAAGTGTGTGAATTTATTAACTTTTTATTATTATTATTATTATTATTATTATTATTATTATTATTATTATTATTATCTTTTACAATGATAATATGGTGTAAGGTCTGTTTTGGGGTTTTGTTTCATGTTCTTGTTTTCATGTCTTTTATTTTGTAGTTTGATTGCTGTTTGTGTCTTTCTTCCCTTGCCCTCATGTATCTCTGCCTTGTGGATTTGTTGTGTTCTGATTGGTTTATTGTCATGTAATTATCAGTTCTGTTTGCTCATTGGTTTGTTCATGTCAAGTGACCCTCATTGTCTGTTATAAGTAGTCATGTTTTTGCCACCCACTACCTTTTAATCTATTAATTTCACAACATGCCTTCACATACCCTAGTCTAATCACTTCAATTCCTCTCAAACCTCGTCAAGTCTGTTCAAGTCAAGTCTAGTCAAGTCTTTTGTTTATTGTTTGGATTATGTTTGGATGTCTGGATCACTTGTAAATAAACTGCACTTGGATTCTCACTACGCTCGCCTTCAATAGACTCTTTACATATGGTTAGGAAACAAAATGTAATTTTACCAGCTCTTTACCATGCAAAATTACATTCAGAACAAAGATATATTTGTAAATTTCTCTGATATCTGTAAATAATTTGTTTATAAATACATACATAACAGTTTTTAAATTGTATTAAACTCACAAATATTTAGGAACAGATAATAAAAGAAAAAGGTTTATATTGAATACAGAAAATAAAAGTTCGTTTTTTCCCCTTTATTTCATGTGAAATCTGCATCTCGCCTTTTTTCAGTGCACACATCCAGCAATCAGTGTTAAACTGATGAATATAGCACATCAATGATACTGTTAGCTTTAGAGGCAAAGTAATTAGCAATAATTACATGAAGAGTTTATTTGCAAAAACAGAATTTTTTTTTGTTTTTTTTTTTTGTTATGTAATCATGTTTTTGTGTTTTATTGTGTTAGTTAGCTGTACTTTTTAGTTATTTTTTAACCTAATCAAAATAACCTAAGTGCAGTTTGAGTAAAATAATTGTAATGCACAAAAAAAAAAAAAAAAAAAAAAAAAAAACATGATTTCTCAGAATTGTTAAAAATGGAGTTATCTGTTTTTGTAAATTAACTCTTCATATATAAATACATTTAGTTACTAATGGATGGCATTCAATGCTTTGAGATGCTAATTTCATTCATTCATATTATAGGAAGATGAAAATCTATTTAGAAAAATAATGGAAAAACACTGAACTCTGTGTTGGTTATACCTTGCAGATTTCTGACAGCAAATTCAACAAAATGAATGATTGCAGAGTCCAACGTGGAGCAGTTCATGCACCTGTTCAATCTGAATATGCTCCCCATAATAAGAAAAAAAAAATCTCTTACAAACAACACTCCCAGATCTATATAGCTCACTGCAAAGCCACATATGCCAAAGTATTGATGAAATTAACAATTGGATGTGTCGTAATTTCAGTTGAAAAGAAAAAATAAAGACAAAACAGAAGTCATGACAATATTGTTGCTTCAAAAAAAACATACAATGCATACAAATTTCAGATGATATTGTTATATGTTATATCCACAGATGTCATTTTGCATTCAGTTTTGTATATGTTTGAATTCCTCATATCAGTCGTTTTGTGATTTGTGTCCTCTGAATGACTCCCACGAATCCTTTTTCAAGTTTGCGTTGTGTTCATTTGGTTTTCTTTCCACTACATTTGTTCTTTTGTTAATAATATTCAGGAGTAATAAGCCTTACAGCACAATGTATTTTTTAACCTCTAACAAAAGCAATGTTTGTTCTTACGGGTGGGAAGTATATTTTATTTGCATTTTACAGCAAAGCTATTCATAAACACAGCTGTCAGTGCATTGATTTCATATTTACTGACCATCACTGTATATGGAACAATTACAGGATGTGTTCGAAGGGTTTATGAATATGGAGTCAATGTTCGTTTTAGTTCTTTGAGAATTACTGTAGATGAGAAAAAGAAATGCTGCTGAGCTGTTCTTTAAAACCAGTTTTAGATTCAGTTTCAGCAGAAAGGTCTTACTTTTCAACATACAGATCTTCTTAAGCTTCTTTGTGTGACACACCAAATGTACAAAGGAAATACATTATTATTGGATTAATTGTTGTGTGTTATTAATAGTCACTACTCATATGTATGGCTTACGTATTTCAATATGAACACATTCATGAACTTTCCCACATTCCCAAATTTAGCACATAAGGTACATGAACAAATGCATGAACTCTTTTCTATCATAAATAAAAATGTAGTTCAAAGGGGGAAATTAACTTGAAGAATGGTTATTGGGGTTTAAACATTAATATAATTTTATGTTAAGTTATAATAACATGATAACTTCTTTAAATGTCAAGCAGCGTTATCATCAGTGTTAACAGTCTACTTCCTTGACTTTTCAAACTGTGTATGCAACCTCATACATAAAATCAACTTTATGTTTGAAGCTGATTAAACTTGCACATTCAGAAAATGTTTATGCATGTATATATATATCAAATATGCTGAATGAAACCATGTTAATGTGTCCAATCACAAACCTTGTTTGCCCAGTCAGCTGAACAGCCATAGTCTAGATGGCCAAAGCGAGATAATAGTTTCATTTTGCTTCATTAGAGCAACACACTACTGAGTGATTTTCATCAGTTTTCTAGTCCACAGAATCAGTGTCATATTTACCACAACAAAGGTAAGACATACCTGGAACATGGATATTAAAACCATTAATATTTTTCACATAAATAAATGTCTGCCTATCCTTTGCCATTATATCAAACCTTATTCAGCAACAGTTCTTTTCATTTCATTCAGGTATTTTCCTGCTGGAGACTGAAACAAAAGACAGATTGAGAAATGGCAGATAAACGTCAAGGTGAGGTAATACCTTATACAATACTGTTTATACTGCTTGCATACTTAAAATGTATCATGATCAAAACAGATTAACAGCAAATCTAAAAAAAAAGTGTATTTGAAGTGGCTTAATCTGTGCTTTTTAAATAATTTTTCATAGCTCGAGCTTTATATAACAGCCCCTAGAAAAGGGCTATTCAGTTAGCTTCATTTGAGGGCTGGATTATCAATTTGAAGATTTGAGGTGGGCCAGGGAGGTGGGGGTTGTCCTGATCTCCTTCGGGGGCAACTATAAAATGAATAATTACATTAAAAATGCATATTCAGCAGTAAAAAGGATTAACAACAGTAGCATCTATAAAAAGTATTCTGACAGCAGCCACAGGTAAATGTGACCATGTATGGCTCCTCAGTACAACAGTTAAATGAAAGAAAGAAGAAAAAAACTGCCATAGTTTTATAACAAAATGTAACTATATTCCTGTAGTTTCCTAATAAATGTCATACAATTTACATGACTTTATTATTCAATATGAATATACCTTATTTCTGCTAAAACACCATGGTTAATATAGTTAGTGTTACTACAGTACATCCATGGTAAATATTTGTAAGGGTGGTGATTTGGGGATTTAATTCTAACTTCATTCATGGCACTATGTTTCTTTTCTTCTTCTTCTCTCATCAATCCTGTTGGCAGTGTCTAGGCTGTTTCTGATTTTGAACTAGTTTATTTATAGAGTGTTATGTGGCTTGTAACAGATATGTTTGTGTCTAAATTAAATGCTTCTCACGGGATGCTGTTTAATAATGGTGTCCGGAAGTAAACACTGTTCTCACTGCATTCAAAAAAATATTGCATTAAGCCCAAAGTATACTTCGGTTTTTACACGTACGGTCAGCCTATGTGTACAGACTTTCAAAGTATACCCAATTTGATAATCATCATCATTGGTAATTACTACATTGCATGAGTGTGGCTTGTCTCTGTCAAATAATTTTCAGGGATAGTTGCTAAAGGCAGGTCAGTTTGTTGCTAAAAGACGTTATAATGTCATTGTGCAGTGACATCATTACATACACATATGCAAAATTCTCATTGTGTAGTACACACAATGATATTACTCAAACTGACTGACCACCATCTCAGTGAAAAATATGATTTGACATATTCGTATTGTTCATAAAAGTAATTTAAACCGAATTTTTCTTTTTAAATACAATATTCAATTATTGAACAGTTACTCATTTTGAACAAGCTAATAACAAGTTGTATCATAAATGAACATATTATTAGTATTATTATTATTATTGAACAACTGCAACTAGCAACTCAACTCGCATAAGATGTGTGTACAGCTGTACAGCTCTCTCCAACTTCCTCCAGGGCCGGGTTTCCCGATGACAATTGATCTTAGCACTTAAGAGCGTTTTCTACGAGTCATTTTACGAACGTTCAGATTTGGGTATAACACGTTACTTTAATTCTTTACTTTAACAATATCAAATAACCTTTCCTTAAAACCCACTAAAGAGTTGCTATCCATTTGTCAAGTGCTGAAATGTCACCTTATAGAATATAATTGTAGTACATGCTTGTTTATTGAAATGTATACCTAATGCTGCATTCCAGATAGTTCGGATAATATAATATAATATAATATAATATAATATAATATAATATAATATAATATAATATAATATAATAGTTAAGTATAATATTAATATACTATATATATATATATATATATATGGTTTTCGTGCATGTCAGCAAGCCATTGACAGATTTTATCCCTATTTTTCCCAGTCTTTGAACCATATTTCCTACATTACTTATTCTTTTTTTTGTTCTGTCATTTAATTTAGATGTGTATTTAACTATTCTTTTTTTTTTTTTTTTGGTTTTCTGCCCTTTTTGATTATTTAATTTCATTTTATATAAATAAAAAAACAAGTGATCAAAAGCTTTAATTATAATCACATTGCAATTGAATAAAGTTAAAGGTGTAATCTGCCAATTGTCCTGCAGGTGACCGCATAAATCTGTTCTTACGATGCACTTAGGCCTTACGATTACTCCAGAGCACTCGTAGATCTATGATAATTTTCAAGTGCTAATTAAGTTACGATGCTTTTGGAAAACAGACCGTAATATTAAGATCAGTCATACGATCATTTTATGAACTTCTTAGGCTTAAGATGCTTTTGGGAAACACAGCCCAAGCTGATGAACTGATTGGCTGGCTAGTTGTTCAATGGTTTCCTCTTACTGTAATTTAGAGGGAAAATGCCTCTCTTATCATATGAGTCACTTTTCAAAAGTTGATAAAAGTTTAACATGTTTATAGTAGGGGTGAGCGATATTCCAAAAATATCATATCACGATTAACGATTTTATCATGATTCAGCACTACTTCCTGATTGTTTAATTCAAAACTGGCAGCATTCCGTGACATTCCACATTGTACAGTGAATTGTGGTTTTATGCCTGGATTCCTTGGTTGCTTCCATGTTGTCTGCATCACAGAACGCTTTAGGCTCTAGATAAGGTGTAGCCAGGAAACAATTTTTAACTGCAAAATGTAGTGTAACTACCAAGTGAAATAGCATTGTACCATGGATTAACCTCTCAAACATACAAGCGGTTGTGTGTCACACACATTCCAAACTGTGTTGCATGTGTGCTACAGTGGGAAATATAATCAAAACATTTTTTCCTACCATGAGGTACAGCCCTGCAAACACAAAAAAACTACCAGAAATAGTCATAGCACAAAGTCATATTTTACTGAAACACATTCTGCACAGCAAAAAATCCAGAGTGAAATTAACTCTCCTGGGAGTACATGTGAGACCACACTCAAGAGTGTGAAAGTGTTAAAATAGGAGTGTTAAATTAACACTGAAGCGGAGTTAAAGTAAATGAGATAATTAAGTGATTAACTGAGTGATGATTGACCATTATTGACGAGACCTGATGTTAACAAGCAGAATCAACAAAGACAAAAATCTAATTTTTTTATGTCACCATTATAGTGGTCAGTGTTTGCTTTAGTTGGGCTCTTACGTTTTTAAAGTTAGATTTGGTTTGGCTGTTATAACTCAGTTGTAATAGAGAGACGAGCAAAAATAAAAACATGATCATGCAATATTAATTATGTTTTTACATAATAAATATTTGACCTGAATCACTGAACTTATTTAAAGCCTAAAACATTAGGTCTAAACATTAGAAAACAAACTACTAAAAGTAGCAATGAAAACAAAAATAGAATAGTAAGAATAAATGAAATTACGGAGACAATTCAGCTAATAATTTATTCATGCCGCAGTGTATCATGGGAGCAATGGATGAATTTTGATAGGTGGCACCCAGAATGCACTGCAACATGCTTTTTTGATTGTCACCGTCGTTGAGGTTCACGGGTTGATTCTTGATGTTTGCATGTCTAAATGAAAGACTCTTTTGAAAGATTTTTGAACAAACAACTTTTTAAGAAATTCCACAGATTGTATTTAAAATGCCGGCAATCCTATGCTGAAGAATCATTCAGCTGCAATAATCAACAATGTAAATTTAACTCAGTGATTCAGGAAAACCAATCTTTTTTGTTTGCCCGTCTGTTTTATCACACCATTACAAAAGCCAAACAAAACAACAAAATAAAACACTAACCATAAATAGCCCAACTAAAGCAAACAATTACCACTATAATGGTGACATTAAAATAGGTGATTTTCGTCTTTGCTGATTCTGCTTGTTAACATCAGGTTTCATCAATAATGGTCAATCATCACTCAATTAATCACTTAATTATCTCATTAACTTTAACTCTGATTCAGTGTTAATTTAACACTCCTATTTTAACACTTTCACACTCTTGAATGTGGTCTCACATGTACTCCCAGCAGAGTTAATTTCACTCTGGATTTTTTGCTGTGTGGTAAGTGTTAACAGTTACCCAATATAACTTGTTTTACAATACATGACATTTACCCAACTGAGAATAAATGAAAGAACCTGAGCTGGACACAAGTCACGGTTCGTTTTAGGATTATCAATTTGAAGCAGAGGCTCCCCGTCACTACTAGCATAGCGCCATCTACAGGTGTGGAGTTAAACTGCAGAGAAAGCTTTGTCCTTGAATGGACATTAGAAAGGACATGAGTGTGTGGATGTGAAATGGACATCAAGTTTCTGACATCAGTCTGATTTGTATATTTGACGTCAATGTTTTATATCAATATCAGGTCTTTTGAACATCATTTGCCCACTGGGACACATTTCAAAAGGAGATGTGGCAAATCGATGCTGTCTGAGGCCCCAGTTAAGAGAAAATGCCTCTTAAACTCAATCAGGCTGACAAAGAATTCATATTATGCAATAAATATCAATCAAACACAAATCACTGATGTCAATGTGATTTCAATATGACATCAATTTGACGTCTAAACCATGACATAAATTAGATGCAAACTGAATGTCAAACACATTGGCCTGCATATACATTAAACCAATTTCAGTATGAGTATTAACTTCATATTTTCACCCAATTTCCTCTGGAAGAAATTGCTGTCCAAACTGACCTTAAAATTATGTTACACAGCATCTTAAGTCTTTACTAACATTTGACGTCAAAATGATATGAACTGATATCAAGGTGGGTGGTCATTTGTCCTTACTACGCTCCTTTTAATAAAGCTGCACATGGATCCTCGCTCCACTGACCCCTCATTACAATCGTGGAGACATTTTAATCATCCACGATCAAAAATCATGATATTGCACATCCCTTGTCAAAACTCATCACAACTCTTACAATTTTTTCACATTATAACAGATCTGAGGATTGTGTTGCTGGGTAAAACTGGATCTGGAAAGAGCGCTTCAGGAAACACAGTCCTGGGCAGAGATGAATTTACCGTGAAAAACTCTCTGATGTCAGCTTCAGTGACCTGTGAGAAAAAAGAAGCAATTGTTGATGGACAAAGTGTATCAGTTACTGACTGTCCTGGCTTGTTCGACACTTCAATCAGTAATAAAGAACTACAGACTTTAATAGAGAAGTGTATAGATCTGTCTGCTCCTGGTCCTCATGTGTTCCTGCTGGTTTTGAGATTAGGTGTGCAATTCACAGAGGAGGAGAAAAATGCTGTAAAATGGATTCAGGAGAACTTTGGAGAACATGCTGTAAAATACACCATCATTCTGTTCACTCATGCTGATGAACTGGACGGTAAACCTGTAGAGCTGTACATCAGCAAAAGCACTGAGCTACAACAGCTAATTCAGACATGCTATGGCAGATATCACTCATTCAACAATGAGGAGAGAGATAATCGCGATCAGGTCACAGAACTGCTGAAAATGATAGAAAAAATGATCAATTTTAATGGAGGAAATCCCTACACTAATGACATGTATGAAGCAGCCCAAGAAAAGATTAAGAGGAAGTAGAAAGATGCAGGAAAGAGAGGATTAACAGCAGAAACAGAAACAGCATATTGATGAGTACACTGTCCAGATCAGGAATAGTGGAATAGTTCCAAACTAGAACTATTACAGAAAAAAACAAAATATCCAAATTTTAACCAAAAACTAAAAAATTTTCTGCCTGACAAGTATATTTCAAGGAATTATAACTGAGCTAATACACTGTACATAAATCATTATAGCCACCTTATTTTTTAACACGGAATTAAGCCATTTTCTTTGAATGTGCGAGACTTCCGGTTCATTAGCCATGGTAGGGAAATAACGAGAAGAATAACAAAGTGCAGTAAATGGGAAAAGAGTTTGCATTACAAACCAGTGTGTTCATAATTGAGATAATACATTAAAGTGATGTGGTAGGACACACCAGTTTTCAATATCAAGTAGCAAAACATACAGCTAAAAATAGCTTGAAATGGATAAGACCGGAAGCCGGACACATTAAATTTACAATAAGGCAGATAAGAAAAACTGAATGTTTTGATGGTCTCTAAATTTGACTGTTTACTTGTTTCTGTTGAATTGAGTCTCTGTATTATTATTGCCTTTTCTAATGTAATATTGAATGCCATGCTAATTCAGCCTAACCATTTAAATGTTTTTTTTTCTTTTAATATCATTCACAAGACATTTTCTCTTTTTATATTCTCTGTAATGTCACCTGTTAGTAAAATGAATAAAAATAAACTGAGCTGCATGCTTTTCCAAAAGTCAGTGGAATTAAATTCTGTGTTTTTATAAATTCAAGTTGCCTTTTTCAGTCTGTATTCGTCTGAATAAATCTCAAGAATGTGAGCATGCATATGAATGGTTTAATATGGCAAATATGCTGTCATACAAGTTCTCACCAACAAAATCAGACCCCAACCTGGAACTGCGCCCAAGCATTTCAAAACACTTTATTTATAACTTTATTATTTTGTAAAAGTAAAAACACAAATTAATAAACATGGAAATAATGTCAGTGGTTCCCAACCACGTTCCTGGAGGCCCCCCAACACTGCATATTTTGTGTCTCTTTGTCCGAAACACCCATTTCAGGTCCTGGAATCTGTGCTAATGAGCTAATGATCTGAATCAGGTGTGTTTGATCAAGGAGACATGGAAAACAAGGTGTGTTCAAAATGCCATACTATCATACTACTCATACTATTTCTGCAGTATCCAGTATGTATGCTGTCCATAGTATGCAAATTTTACATTTACATTTACATTTAGACATTTAGCAGACAGTTTTATCCAAAGTGACTTACAAATGAGGACAATAGAAGCAATCAAAACCAACAAACGAGCAACGATATTCAAGTGCTGTGACAAGTCTCAGTTAGCTTAACAAAATTATATAATAAATCAAAAGAAAACAGATTATTATATTACTATTATACAGAACAGATTGTTTCAAAGATATTAAATAACAATAATATTGCAGCAATATAATATATAAATAAAAATAATATTTCAATTATCCAAAAATAATTAGATTATTTAAGCAGCTCTAAAAAGAAACAGAGTGTAAATTTGTTGGCAGAGGCTATTAACATTAACTCCACCCACCAATGCCTGGCTGCAATATACAGCACTGCAAAAAACAAACAAACAAAAAAAAACATGTGTAATGATGTAGTGTCAATGGTGCAGTGAGTAAAATGCGCAGTATGCCTTTGACGCGACTGACCTGAGTTCGATTCTGACTTTTGTCAAACTTGTGCCTCTCCTTTTCCCATTACATACCAGATCAGAAAGGCATTTATTTTCAGTAAAAATTAAGTAAATATTTGAAAAGTGGAAATAAAACGCTTCATTAATAATACAGTGTTATGTATGCTTAGCTGTAGGTAGGTTTTTGTCCCAATAAAGTATTAAAGGCATTCATCTAATAAAAGTTATTTGATCATTTATGCTCAATATGTTATTGCATACTGTTTTATAATGTACTACAGTATTGAAGTAGAAATATCTGCCAACTACTATTTACATGCCTGTTGCTAAAGAAAATGCTGCTATTTTAGTGTAAACAGAATTTATAATAATTTGCACTTTTATAATGTGCATTATTTGCACATTATTTGCAGAATATATCACTTTTTCCACTTAGTGTAGCTGCCAAAAATATTATTGTTAAAGACAGCTCAGTGTTGATTCAATACTGTCCAATGTGTAAAGTTAATCACTTATGAAATGAGTTCAATTGGGCAATATAGCATTGTTTACTAGTATGAAGCCTTTGTAAAAAGAACAGTTAGCACATTTGTTTGTAAGGTAACAACTTTAACAGCTGTGATGAATTAATGTTCAGTGTTTGTAAAGGGACAACACTTAAGCATACTACTCTGAAACATTCGTTGCTTACTGTATACTGTTTCACAAACTATTCTTAAAAAAAAATAGTAGGCAGTATGCACTGTGTACAGGGCAGTAAGCAGTAAGCAAGTATGCCATTTCGAACACAGCCATGCAGTGTTGGAGAGCCTCCAGGAACATGGTTAGGGACCACTGATCTATGTTAAGTACAATGAACAGAAAAGAAAGCATGCAGGAAAGCACAACATTACTAAATGTACACATCAAATTTGTGGAGGATAGTGGATACTGCCAGAAGGTTGCACCATTTCAAAACCTTTTGAGTACCTTCTGTGCTAAGGTGCCCAGACGTGACACTTTCCAGGAAACATTTTGCCCAGGATTTCTAAATTGCCTAAAATAATCACGTGTTGACTGATTGCACCGCTCCGATCATTTACATTTATGTCCAACTTGGTGTGCCTTTGTTGAATTAGTTTGCGTGTTAATCGAGAATGGTAGGGTTTATCAAAAAGCTTTTGATAATGTTCTGCCAGCATGTTCTGAAGATGATCTGAGCCAATTTTGGTGAAAATCAGAACAACCATCTTGGACAAGTTCGGAAACCCCGAACTTTGATCTATTGGTGGTGCTAGAGGTATTGAGTTAGAGACTCCAAACTTGCTATGGTTAATGTTGAGACTGTCCTCTATCTGCATGCCAGATTTCATAACTTTCCCACAAGCACCATAGACTGGATGACGAAGAATAAGAAGAAGAAGAAGAAGAAGACTAACGGATACCTTCAGTGCTTGGTGCCTAATGACATTGTCACTTACAAGTCAGGAAAGAAACATCAACATCCAAAAATGGCAAATTCTATAAATACAGGAATGTCCATTTCATACTCTTTATTAGTGGAAATAAAACAGCCCAGACAATCCAAAAGATGAAAAAGGACACAACAGCTTCATATAAATGTAAAAACAACACCAAACAAAGTACTGAGAGCACATACAGGCTGATGAATAACTGAACAAGACGTTAAACCTTAACAACAAAGCATGAGTGAAACAGAAGAAAATCCTAAATTACACACACACACACACATACACACACACACACACACACACACACACACACACACACACACACACACACATATATATATATATATATATAGACACAGAGACCTGCAAGCTCTACTGTTGTTTCATGAGGGCACTGGTTATGTATGATGGAGATTTCACCCCTGTAGCTCACTTATAAATACTTACACTGATGCTGTTACAACTCAGTGTATGTGAAACAAAACAAAACTCAAAAAAGTAAAATCAATTACAACAAATTTACACTTTAATTATATTTTGTCAATACAATAATAATAATAATAATAGTAATAAAAACATCTTCAAAAGATGGCTTCAGAAATGTACTAATTTTTTTCACTCATTTAAAAGTCTCTTTGGATAAAAGCGTCTGCTAAATGTCTAAATGTAAATGTAAAAGTAATGTGAATTTAAGGCTCTGTGGATCAATGTTTATCATAAAAGTTCTGTAAAAGTTTTCAAAATGAAAATGATGGCTCAGTAATAGAATCCCAAACCTGAAAAGACAAAGTCTACATGAAAACTGGATTTATAACATTCTTTTTTTAAACAGCTTATTCTGCAGATGATTTAATTTTTTTCTTTACTACTACAACTGAGACTATAACACAAAGAACCCCCAAAGAAATTTTAATTCCCCTTTCCCATCTTTCTCTGTCCTGCTCTGCCCTTCTCTGTTTTTCTCTGTCCCCTCTCCTTTTCTGGACTTCTTTAAACATCTCAGTACTGTAGTGCTTCCCTTCATTTTTAAGCACCATTTCATCCATCTTATCCAGCAGCTCGTTTACTTGATCCCGATTCTGTTTGTCTTCATTGTTGAATGCATGAAATCTGCCACCACAGCTCATAATAAACTGGCGCAGATCTGGACTCTCCTCTATATGATCCTGCAGTCCGTACGATTCATTCAGCTGATCAGCGTGAGTGAACAGAATGATTGTGTGACGTGCAGCTTCTTCTCCAAAGTTCTCCTGAATCCACTTGACCGTGTTTTTCACTTCATCTGTGAATTTCACATCCAGTCTGAAGACCAGCAGAAACACATTAGGGCCAGGGTCAGACATTTCCATACATTTTTTTATTTCAGCATTCACTTCATTTTCTTTTGCTGATGTATCCTGGAGGCCTGGAGTGTCGATTACTGAGATGATCCTGCTACCCCTTTTTATCTCTTTTTTCTCTGACTGTTGAGTAACTGACTCTGGACTAAAGTCCACTTTAAACTCATCTTTGCCCAGGATGGTGTTTCCAGTTGCGCTCTTTCCAGCTCCAGTCATTCCCAACATAACAATCCTCAGATCTCCTATTGTTGGAGAAAAACATTTTTATAAAAATTATAAAAATACAAACACTTACAAACAACAACAACAACAGAATGCTTAGTTTTAGATTTCAAACAGTAAAACTGAGTTTAATATCATATCATTATTGACATTGACAGTGATGCACAGTGATGCACCAAAACTCAATGTGATTTTAAAGTGTGTAGAGGGTACAACTCATGTTAAGATTAATTAACATGAAATAACAATGACAAATACTTCTAAAGCCTTTATTAAACTTAGTTCATGTAAATATCAACACTTACTAAAACATTATTAAAATCAAAAGTCGTCTGTTAATATTATTTAATGGAACTGAGCTAATGTGAACTAATGAATAGTTGTATTTTTATGAACTAACATTAACAAAGATGAATAAATTCCATAACAAATGAATTGTTAATGTATTAACTAATGGAACCTTATTGTAAAGTGTTTCCAAAAATCAGAAATTTCAGTCAGTTACTCATTTGTGTGGATTAGATGATTCAGAAAATGTGCAAAATAATGTTATCCTTGATTTCTCGGGTTGAAAAGTTGACTTTATGTAGCAATAAAGATTGTTAAAATATTATTTAAAGAAATCGCCATCATATTTTCTAAGTTGATTCCATCTATACATTAGCTCCTATACTCTTCCATAGCCACTTTCAAATTTGATAGATTTTTGATACAGACTAAGGCTGTACAAAGTGTTCAGTTTAAAGTCAGTGCTTTTGTTTACAGGGGTGATCACATTTTGTTAGAATGCACAGAATTAAATTAGAAGACTAGATGATTTTTACTGACCTGTAAGTTTGGCCATTTTTCTGGAAATCCTTTTTTGCTGTTTTAGATGTTCAATGACCAGTTTTACTTGCAGTGCTCACCACTGTTTTTTCTCTTTCTTGATCTGGATGAATGGCAAATGAATGTAAATGACTGACGGCTAGTGCTCAGGTTAACTCCCCTTATTTGAATAAACACATTTGATCATGTGACTGCAGCTGCAAATATGTTGCGATATAACATTTTAGAGATATTGTCACAATTAATATTATGTTTATATTATGTAATATACTTTGTCATTCCAAATGGAAAATTTTAATTTACTTAGATGCATCTTAAACAACTTACTTCTGCTTAGAATAAAATTCATTAAACCACAGTCATTGTGTGTTGGGGGCTTGTGTGTGAATCTCATATAAAATATAGTCACATATTTCTTATATATTTGTTATATTATTTTTATATTTGCTAGTGCAATTATATTGCAACCTTATAGCTGTCAAATATCTCCACCAAATTATCAATAAAATTACATCAACACATAATACAATATTATTATTAAAATGATTTTACTTCTTATTACAAGAAAACAGTTTTCAGAAAAACCAAAAGCACAGTTACAGGGCTAAAAATGACACATTTCAAAGGCCAGAAGACTTGAAAACAGGTAAGTGGCAAACCAACAGAGGAAAGACTTTATAACTACTGGCAGCAGGTTTGCCAATATATGACGTCTTTCTAAAGTTTTCTTGCCAATAAGTGTTAAAATAGATTTCATGGATGTGTCTTTTTATTTTACACCTTTAAACCCTTCAACCCCACTGCAAAGCCGGTAGTGTCCACACTAAAAAGAGTAAAAGTGTTGCAGTTAGTTAGATCTTTATGTGATTAAGTGCTGATTGAGTGTTAGTGTTGAACTCTTGCTGTTAACAAGCAGAATCACTGAAGAAAAAAGAAACAACAAGAACAGAAACAACACTATACTCAATACTATAACAACACTCAATACTAATGTGAGGTCAAAGTGCACTCACTGCACAGAGACTAGCAACCCAGCATGCACTGCAGCATGAACCTTTTGATTCATACATTGATTCTTGATGTTTCTCTTTGTTTTTAAAAGACTCAGAAGTTCAAAACGCTTGTGATTTATCATGCTTTTAAAATCTTTCATAAATTATTACACTGTTGGATCCTGTACTGAATAATCATATAGCTATTATAATTAGATCAATATCACCTGGTTGCAGTCTCTTTTTGGTATTTTTTGTCATAACAAGTGTGCTTTACAAAAACAAGTTACAACAACTGGGAAAAAAAATATATATATAATGTTATATAGTCAAGGGTCAAGAGCCCAAATAAAGCAAACACTAATCACCTTGATGGTAACTTCAAATGAAACGATAAAACTTCATCTAAATCTCAGTTAATTCTCAATAAGAGCTTTTGTATATGTCTGACAAAAATAAAGTCAGTCTGGTTAATAATGAGTGAAACTGGTAATGCTGTTTGTGGAGTTGTTTAATCATTCTCTGCTGAGATCACAAAAGATTTAATGTCTTTTGTGTTTCAGTTGATTTCTTCGAAGGTTGTGTCTGGAAGTCAGTTGTATGTTTGGAGAAGGTTCTTATAACAAAAAAAAAAAAACTGTTGCAAAAATTATATATATATATAATTTTTTTAAATTTATTTTTTTAAGTGTAGAACTTTGTTAGATTCATGTGGAACCAATGCACCTGATTAAATCACATATTATAAAAAAAAAATTATAGGGCATATGCAATGAATAGATAATATATAATGAATTGATAAATAAACACAATTTGATCCAAGAACAAAAATAAATTTCTTTATTTATATTTACATTTAGTCATTTTGCAGACGCTATCCAAAGCGACTTACAATTGGGGGATACATAAAGTGATTCTTCTTAAAGAGGCAAACAGACACAGGAAGTGCTTGTAATAGCAAGTTTTAGACATTGTTCAAATAAGTATAAGCTAGAAAGAGAAGGAATAAATAAAGAGAAAGAGATGAGTTTTCAGCTTCCAGATAGGGGTGGGAAGATCATTCCACCAGCCAGGAACAGTGAACAAAAATGTTCTGGAAAGTGATTTTGAGCCTTTCTGTGATGGTACCACGAGGCTTCACTCACTTGTGGATCTCGTGAGCTGCGAAGATCTGAGGATAAACACCAATGTCCTCAACTAAAACCAACCGGTAGCCAGTGCAAGGAGATAGAGAGAGGTGTAACAGGCTCTTTTGGGCTCGTTGAAGACCAGTTGTGCTGCTTCATATTGTAGAAGATCTGAGGATCATTCTTCTGGGTAGATCAGGATCAGGAAAAAGGGTAACACTTTTACGGTAAGGGTACACAAATTACCATGAATTAATGCATAAATTAATGTGTGAATTATGCATTACTTCATGCATTAATATCTCATGAATTATCAGGAACTAACATGAGTTCATAGTCTTTCATTCATGACTTCATGGATGAACAACACCTTAGAGAGACATATAAAGCATATATATCACTTTCACTTTAAATAAAGTTGTGTATGCTTGACGTTAAAATAAATGTTTTTAATGAATGCCCCTATAATTTCTGTTTTATATTTATATTTATATATAGTTTTAATCCAAATGATGATAAATAATTACAGACCGAATATTTGAATGTTCGACTATTTGTGCTTACCCCTAAATTATATAGCGACTTAATAGCTTTCAGTGTGTGTTCCTGGCAAATATCACCACATACAGATTTAATTTACCTGATTACAAGAAAGTGTTTTTAATCAAAACCAAATGCACCATTGATTAAAGATTAAATAACGTTGACAGTCACTAGCTGTTTTCCAGCCTATGGGTGTTTCCACAGTGAAAAAAGATTAGAAGTAGTTAATGGTTTGTGCATGTTAGTATTAGTCCTCACTGTGTCTGAAATGGAGTCGTCAGTGACTGATGTACACAGCGAAAAATCTAGAGTGAAATTAACTCTGCTGGGAGTACATGTGAGACCACACTCAAGAGTGTGAAAGTGTTAAAATATGAGTGTTAAATTAACACTGAATCAGAGTTAAAGTTAATGAGATAATTAAGTGATTAAGTGAGTGATGATTGACCATTATTGACGAGACCTGATGTTAACGAGCAGAATCAACAAAGACGAAAATCACTATTTTAATGTCACCATTATAGTGGCCAGTGTTTGCTTTAGTTGGGCTCTTGACCCTTAAAATTTTAAAGTCAGATTTTGCTTGGCTGTTGTAATGGAGTTATAAAACAGACGGGCAAACAAAAAATATTGGTTTTCCTGAATCACTGAGTTAACCTTTCATTGTTGATTATTGCGGCCGAATGATTCTTCAGCATAGGATTACCAGCATTTTAAATACAATCTGTGGAATTTTGTTCAAAAATCTTTCAAAAGAGTCTTTCATTTAGACATGCAAACATCAAGAATCAACCTGTGAACCTCAACGACGGTGACAATCAAAAAAGCATGTTGCAGTGCATTCTGGGTGCCACCTATCAAAATTCATCCATGGCTCCCATGATGCACTGTGGCATGAATAAATTATTACCTGAATTGTCTTAGTAATTTCCTTTATGTTTTAGGCTTTAAATAAGTTTGGTGATTCAGGTCAAATAATTATTATGTAAAAACATAACTAATATCACATAATCATGTTTTTATTTTTGCTCATCTCTCTATTACAACTGAGTTATAACAGCCAAACCAAATCTAATTTTAAAAATGTAAGGGTCAAGAGCCCAACTAAAGCAAACACTGACCACTATAATGGTGACATAAAAATTTTTGATTTTCGTCTTTGTTGATTCTGCTCGTTAACATCAGGTCTCGTCAATAATGGTCAATCATCACTCAGTTAATCACTTAATTATCTCATTAACTTTAACTCCGCTTCAGTGTTAATTTAACACTCCTATTTTAACACTTTTCACACTCTTGAGTGTGGTCTCACATGTACTAAAAACAAATCAAAATCAAATCACAATCTTTAACAGTGTAGGTAACAAACAACATTTATTCATTTAGCAGATAATTGATCTATATAAAAGATCTATATACAAGAATATTAGAAATATATGAATCCAATGCAGAGCACAGGCTCTATCATAAATATAATTTACTACTACTGGCAGGGTTTTTTTTATTTTTTATTTTTATTTTTTTGTTTATTGCAATTGGCAAGTTACAATGTTAATAATTACTTTTCTCATTTAAAATTAACTACGCTTTTAAATATCCCACACTGCAATTTAAGTGCGCAAGCTGTTTTTTTTTTCAATTATAAAGCACATTTAAAACCAAGCGTGTCATTATCTGCATGATATGCACATTACATTTAAAAACAAACTGACATATGCATGACATCACTTACAATTATAATGATAAGCTTTGTCATTACAAATATTTTCTTGCACACACATGCACTCATAACAGATTGTCTTAATGTTCGTAACCTAATGCTTCTCTTCTGACAAACTGATGCTTCCAAAGATTAAAAACGCTTTTATGAAAGGATAAAAAAAAAAATTCTGTCTTCAGTTCACATAGATTTCAATGTTTTCTTAAGGCACTGAGAAACATTTCCGCTTCGTTCCCAACAGTGACCTGTAGATGTCGCTGACTGCTCAATAACTTGTTCAGTGAAACTGAATGATTGTTACAAGCAGCTCAGTCATTATTTCAATGACAAGATGTGTATAAAACAAAAATCCAGTGCTAATAATTTTTTGGTGTGATACTGTGACTGACAGATGCATAATCACAGTGAGTCTCCTCTTTTCTGAATCTGACTGTAGCGTCGCTGCGACACTCTTCATGCTTCTGGAAACTGACAGCAGCGTACAGGAGCCCATCAGAGGGATTTGTGGGTGACTGAACTGTCGAATAGAGATTAGTTGATTCAGGATCTGAGACTTGAATCTCTTCTTGAGCCTGCAAGAAGTAAAATCCCACAAACATGAACTCTTAATTCAAAGGTAAAGTATTCATACTAACTTCTCACGTTTAAGCACAGATCAGTTCTGAAACTCACAGTTTCATGATCTCCTGTCTCTCTTCTGTCTGATGAAATGATGTCTGTGTGTGAACAAGAGAAAGAAAATGGAGATGATTTTAACTGTGTATTTTTGACCAGCAGAGGGTGACAAACTCTGGTTTATTAAATGTTCAGTAGTGTGTTTTTGTGTCTCACCGTGTTTGCTGCTGAGTTTTATTTTGAACAACACGAGCACTAAACACACAGCCAGCAGGATCAAACCCACAGAAACCACAGCTGTCACAGGAAAGCCTGAAATCACATATTGATTTTTTATTATTATTATTATTATTATTATTATTATTATTATGAAAAGCTACAATTAAATGACACTTAAACTGCCAGTAGGTGTAGGGCAAATCGTTGTCTTAGGGAGTCATTGAATGGTTTAGTCAAATTATTATTATTTGTTTCAAAATGGCTAAATTATTTAGGGACTAAGCCATTGACAGTAATTCAACTCAAATTGTGAAACTCGTGTATTAAACTCAATACACACAGACTGAAGTAGTTTAAGTCTTTGGTTCTTTTAATTGTGATGATTTTGGCTCACATTTAACAAATCACAGCAAATTAGAATACTTCATGACACCAATTAAAAAAATCAAATAAAATCAAATAAAATATATATACTCAATACTTGGTAGGGGCTCCTTTTGCTTTAATTACTGCCTCAATTCAGCGTGGCATGGAGGTGATCAGTTCGTGGCACTGCTGAGGTGGTCTGGAAGCCCAGGTTTCTTTGACAGTGGCCTTCAGCTCATCTGCATTTTTTGGTCTCTTGTTTCTCATTTTCCCCTTGACAATACTCCATAGATTCTCTATGGGGTTCAGGTCTGGAGAGTTTGCTGGCCAGTCAAGCACACCAACACCATGGTCATTTAACCAACTTTTGGTGCTTTTGGCAGTGTGGGCAGGTGCCAAATCCTACTGGAAAATGAAAGCAGCATCTTCAAAAAGATGGAAGAAGGAAGTGCACCAAAAATTCTTGGTAAACAGGTGCAGTGACTTTGGTTTTCAAAAAGCACAATGGACCAACACCAGCAGATGACATTGCACCCCAAATCATCACAGACTGTGGAAACTTAACACTGAACTTCAAGCAACTTGAGCTATGAGCTTCTCCACCCTTCCTCCAGACTCTAGGACCTTGGTTTCCAAATGAAATACAAAACTTGCTCTCATCTGAAAAGAGGACTTGACAACAGTCCAGTTCTTATTCTTCTTAGCCCAGGTAAGACGCCTCAGGAGTGGCTTAACAAGAGGAATACGACAACTGTAGCCAAATTCCTTGACACGTCTGTGTGTGGTGGCTCTTGATGCCTTGACCCCAGCCTCAGTCCATTCCTTGTGAAGTTCACTCAAATTCTTGAATCGATTTTGCTTAACAATTCTCATAAGGCTGCGGTTCTCTCGGTTGGTTGTGCATCTTTTTCTCCTACACTTTTCCTTCCACTCAACTTTCTGTTAACATGCTTGGATACAGCACTCTGTGAACAGCCATCTTCTTTGGCAATGAATGTTTGTGGCTTACCCTCCTTGTGAAGGGTGTCAATGATTGTCTTCTGGACAACTGTCAGATCAGCAGTCTTCCCCATGATTGTGTAGCCTAGTGAACCAAACTGAGAGACCATTTTGAAGGCTCAGGAAACCTTTGTAGGTGTTTTGAGTTGATTAGCTGATTGGCATGTCAACATATTCTAATTTGTTGAGATAGTGAATTGGTGGGTTTTTGTTAAATGTGAGCCAAAATCATCACAATTAAAAGAACCAAAGACTTAAACTACTTCAGTCTGTGTGCACTGAATTTATTTAATAAACAAGTTTCACAATTTGAGATGAATTACTGAAATAAATGACATTTTTCCATGACATTCTAATTTATTGAGATGCACCTGTATATACTTAGCCTACCTTAATTCTGTTTTTCTCTGCTCGCAGAAGCGCTGCAGGTGCGTGATGTGATATCATATGAACATGTGAATCCTCATGTTCTGTTGTTTGCTGCTTTTTGCACATGTAAAATTAATAAAATAATAAAACTAATTTTAGTATTTTTAACGGGTGACAAAAACGTATCCTTTCTAATTGAATTAAATTCTAATTTAAAATAATCTTGTCGTTTAATGGTTAATAATCAGTTAATGAGTGCCGGTTAGGAAAAATAACCGAAATGAACATCCCTAAACCATATGAGTTTAAGATTCTGATGTAGGGTTTTCTGAGAGCACACATCTGAAGCACACGGACAGAAAACTGCTGTCACAGCATGTGAGTACTAAACTTAGTTCTCATTCACACACAAGTTTACATTAAAAACAGACGTTATATCTGTAAAGTTAAACAGCTGGGAAATAAATTGCATGTTATTTTAGATCTGTGTGGCATCAACAATATACAGTAAATACCCTGTACAGAGGCTTTTTTTTTTTTTTTTTTTTTTTTTTTTGCCGTATCATAGATTTTTTATTTTTGGGGCATTTTTTTTGTTGTTGTTGTTGCCTTTTTGCTTTAAGCTCCTGTTAATTTCTGACCCTGGGGAGGGGATCTGGATGGCCTTTCTTTTGCAAGGCCCATTTTAAGTTAAACAGGTGAAACATGGCAAAGACTGCTTCTGGTTGGTTGCTTCCTGTTTGTGGTTTAAAGCTGGTGTGAAAATGACTCTTCATCACACATCAGACTGAAGCTGCAGACTTTACCACAGCATCCTGCTTTAAAGGGACAGCACACCAAGAAATGACCGCAATGAAAGAAGATTTCTTGGACATTTTGTGATGGTCATCATAAACTGAGCCTCATGTTGCTTGAATTATGTTATTTTCACAAAATAAATTTTGACGAATGTTGGTAATCAAACAGTTTTGGACTCCGTTGACTTTCACTGCATTGCATTAAAACACACACACACACACACACACACACAAACAAAATACAACCTAATGAAAAAATCATAATTAAAAAAAGTAAACCAATTAATCAATCTACTCAGCATCTCAAAATCACAAAGTA
This sequence comes from Cyprinus carpio, assembly GCF_018340385.1. Lineage (NCBI taxonomy): Eukaryota > Metazoa > Chordata > Actinopteri > Cypriniformes > Cyprinidae > Cyprinus > Cyprinus carpio. The sequence continues at coordinate 31,921,265 of NC_056597.1, forward strand.
ACAATATAATTAGTTACAAGGTTTTTAGTAAGAAAAAAAAGGTTAATTAATTACATTGATTACATTTCTGGTCACACTATCCCTTTAGTGAAAGTCTTTTACCTCTGGTCAGATGTAGCTGAACTTCAGTGAATATGAAGGACCCAGAGCTCTCCTCTGCACACCAGTATTTCCCAGAATCCTCTGCTCTCAGATCACTGATCTTCACAGTAAAGACTCCAGCAGAGGTTTCTTCAGTCAGAGAGAATCTGCTGTCTATTCTGTTATTTGATGAAACACGAGCTCCGTCTCTGATGCAGATACTGGGCTGATCTCCTCTGCAGAAAAACTTCCGTGTTTGTTTCCTGATGTGTTTACAGCTGATGGACGCTGATCCTCCGACAGACGCTTCATGAATGACCGCTGAAGAGCACAACATTAAATATGATGAGTTTGATAACAGAATGAGCAGAAACACTGAGATTCTTCTCAAATAAACATCCTCACCGTCCTTCATGATGATCATGAGCTCAAGGGGAAGGTTAAACACGTCTCTCACTGCACACCAGTATTTCCCAGCATCCTCTGCTCTCAGCTCAGTCATGTTCACAGTGAAGAGGTTGAGTTCAGTGTCGTCCTTTACTGAAATCCTTGGTTTTATAACATGACCTTCATCTGACCGAATGATATTTTGAGCATCTTCAGTGAAACACTTCCCCTTGCACAGATACTTTACTTCTTTACTCAAACACTTTCCACTGCGCAGACATGCTTCTTCTGTGTGTTTTTCATCATAAGGGCATTTGATCTCGACTGAATCTCCTTCACGTCCGATCACTGGAGGCACTGATAGTCAGAGAGAATAGAGATGTATTTATACACTGAAATACATGCATCTATTATTGAACTGCATGGTTTGTGGTGTCTGTACATACTGGTTAAAGTCAGCTGATGTTTATTGGTGAGAGAAACAGAAGTCAGATGCTCGTGTCTGGTTTCTGCTCCACACCAGTAAACTCCAGCATCTCTCAGGCTCACATTACTGATGCTCGCTGTATAAACTCCTGCTGTACTGTCAGAAAACTCAAAGCGCTGCTTCTCTGATGAACTGATGCTCTGACAGATCTTCTCCTCGTTCTCTTTACAGATGTGTTTGATGAGCTGCTGTTTCTCAGGGTAATTACAGCTGAGTTTCACACTTTCACCAATAACAGCAACTGATTCACTTGATTCACGAAAATGATCACCTATACACAAAAATAATTAAAAATTTATCAATAACTTGAAATATTTCCCCTCATTTTAACTGCTAGAAAGTGTCCAAAAACAAAAACAATCAAAAATAGAGTGGTTTATTGGCCAACATGGGGAAATTAAGTGTTGCTCTAAAAGCAAAAAAATACATTCAGTTCTCTCTCTGAATCTCTCTCAGAAACAGGTTGTTTTTAAGGGGTGTCTCCTTTAAGGTTTCTCAGGAATCAGCCGCTGTTATGATTGGCTAACATCATTGCACAGGAAATGGTATCAACTTCCCCAACCCATTCCAAATAAAAAATTAATTTACAGAAAAATCAAAATAAAATGGTAATTTCCAGACAAAGCATTATGAAATCATTTACTTGTGTATTGTGGTTCAGCTGCAGTCAGATCTAGTACAGCTTTATCTTTCATCAAATGTTTCTTTGTGAACTCTCCATGACACTGTGCCTCGATTACAAAACAAAACACTCCGATCATGATCCGGTATACCTTTAAAAATAAACTAATCCACTTGTTCCTCGAGGCAAATTTGATTTCTCATGTCATGACCCTTTAACTTGAAGTGTCTTCTCTGATAACAGCCAGGGTTGCCAGATCTGCATGCCAAATACAGCCCAATGTAGTGCAATGACCATATTCTAAATATAAAAACTCAAAATATGTTGTTTCCATGCCTAAAATACACACTTTATAGTAGGGCTGGGCAATAAAGCTAAAAAATGATCAACTATATAATGTTTCATATTGATTATTATTGACACTTTATAACCGTTTTTAAAACCAATAGCAATTTAAAAGAAAAGTTTATATTGTACCACTGTATTTTTAATTTACCCAATTTATATAGAAAAACAACAAATGTCTTTGTTTCAGTTTTAACCTAATCAAGATCTTCTCCGCATTGAGCTTCTGTATTTCTCTAATATTTTGAATTAATAACGCAGCAGCAGCATCTCGTGGGTTCAACTGGATAGACACACAGACACACACAACATTCAGTTGCACCGCTTTTGCATTCAAATACAAATTTTATTTTAAATTAAACTAATATTCATTTTTTTGTATTCACAATCTACTCATCACAGGCAGGCACAGCACTCATTTCAGCATGTGTTTGTGTGTGCTCTCTGTGCCTGTACCGTGCGTTATATCGAACATCATTATTGATGAAGGTGTACCGTCGATAAATACAGATACTGTTTTATCATCCAGGCTTATTTTATACTCTGTTATGCACACTAGTCATAAACACAGCTCAGAGGCTTCTTAGTGACCCGCCTTAATGAAAATCTAGCGCAGTTCTATCACAGGTAGAATACAAAATTATTCAATACAAGCATTTCAAATATTGCATGTCAATTGTATTTCATGTAATATTTGAAACCTTCAACCCACAAGAATTTTTTTTACCAGTGTCAAAGTAGCCCAAATTGTGAAGAAAAAAAAAAAAATTGCATCCACCAGGAGCTGCAGGAGTCAGATTTGACTGATCAGGGTTCGAGAGTAAGCAGAGATGACTGACAGATCATGGAGTATTTGATGCTCAACAGATCCTGAGCTCATTGATAAATATCTTGTAAAATGCGCTCATCTTTACACAGAGTGTGTGTGATCGTAAAATCAAACGTGAAAGTGAACAGCGAGTGCTCATTCAAAAGCCATTTCAATAACCCACATATTGACAACAGCTCCCTGATGCGTGAAAATTATATTCAATATTATAAAGTTTGCAGGAGTGGATGCAGAAATCGTAGGATCAGGCAGTAATGGTCAGAAACTGTCTAGGAAAGGTTTGAAAAATAGGTTTTGGTAAATTAAAAATGGCAGAAAGTTTTTATTTTTGTTTTATATATCTCTCTTAATGTTATCAGTTCTTGGTGTTAGATGGATCGAGTTACAGACTCCAGATTGACTGGTTAACGTTGAGACTGTCCTTTATCTGTGACAAATTTCACAACTTCTCTGCAGGCAGCTCTGTCAGAGTCTCGTAAGCGAAAGAAGAACAAGAACACTAACAATAACAGTAGGTGCCTACACACCTTGAAATAATAATAATAAAAAAATACCTTGACTGATCTTCAGTGTGATCTCAGTGAACAGATGATCATCAGCAGTATTCACTCCACATCTGTACGTTCCTCCATCAGCTGCAGTTAAATCACTGATAAAAACCTTCAAAACTCCTGCACTGGTATCATCAAACACGTGAACTTTATCAAGAGGGATCCACTGATTCTGTCCATCAACAGAGATCTTCTGTGATGAATGTATTTGGATGAATTTCTTGTTTTCTTTGAATTCTTCTGGAAATTCACACGTGATGAAGACTGATTTACTGATGTAGGCCTCAACCTGGACAGAAGTTATCTGACCTGCAAGACAAGATTTATTTGTTGATTTATTACATTATTAACAGTCAGGAGAGATTTACATTTCTTATTTAGATAATTTATAAGGATTTTTTCATTAAAAATGAAGTTAAACTCACGATGAACATTCAGCTCAATCTCTTTAATGAAGGTTATGTGAGTATTTGATTTTTTTGAAGGTGGTTTATCTGCTCCGTCTCTCTCCACTCCACATAAATAAACTCCACACTCCTCTGCAGAAATGTCTCTGATGGTCACAGTAAAGTGATCTTTCTGACTGTCAGACAGGATGAACTTCTCTTCAGATGATTGTGATGATTGAGAGCTGTTCAGCACAAGCACAGCATCTCCGTTCACTCTGTACAAGACTTTGGTGTGTGTTTCAAACTTGTGATCATATTCACAACTGAAAGTGATTGTTTGACCAATATATGCAGATCTGATAACAGACGTCCCACAAGAAGAAGACTCTGAAAATGATTTCAATAAATCATTGTGACATGCACTGAAATATTAAAATGTTATTAGTATTATTAAAGGTGCACTAGGAAACTTTGGCCTCTCTATCGCCCTCTCTGTGTGACAGATACAGTTTCATGTTACTTGCAGTTCATTTTTTAACATTCTTGTTTTTAGGTATGTTTATGGTTCCTTGTGATCAGAGCAGATCTGTCATTCTTCATTAAGATGTATTGACAGAAAAATGTACATCCTGCAAGGCATATATCCAGAAAATCATCTGGGCCCATATTCACAAAACATTTTATCTTACCACTAAGAGTTCTCCTAAATAGCAGTAAAAGTTTTTAGCTAAGAGTTTTTCTTAAAACCTATTCACAAAGCTGCTGAGACAAACGTTTACTAAAGAATAGACAGAAGTCTTAAGCTAAGAGTTATGGGGCGGGGTTGACCTCGTTGCTATGGATGATGTCAGCATACTTACTAACTATGCACACAATGATTGGCTGATAGATAAATAATATAATATACCTTTATAATAAAGGTTTTAAAATAAAATTGTTAATTGCCACATTAAAATTAAAATTTTAAAATGCAGGCTAAGTGTCACTAATTAAACAAGGAGGCTATATTCAGCTAATTGTCAGTCTCTTATATGTATGCTTCTTGTAAACAATTAGTCAATATGCATTAGGGCTGCCCTCGACTAAAGCATTTTAAGGATTAGTCGAGAATTAGTCATACTTTTATTGATAAACCATATAAATCATAATAATGAGCCTTTAATTGCCTACATAGCCTAATAAGCGCTCAAGCACACACAAAAAAGGCTTGCCACAGCTGACCGCCAAATATAATAATTATGAAATTGTTAGGGAAAAACAGCAAGTGCACTGCATTAAAGTCTTAATTTATTGTTACACTAGTGCTTTCTGTTTTCAGTTTAAGAGATGAAGTCTGTGACAGTGGCTCATCTCCACAGCACTTGTATGCATGTTTCATACGGATTACATAATCTGAGAATATTTGTTTTCTGTTTGAATTGGTTCAGTTAAAAGTTTCACTCTCTATAGATATATTTTTCATGTCTGTAATAAGGCAAGCATCCACAGAGCTTCGAAGTGACATGCTCAAGTTCAGTCTGAGACGGCAGAAAGCGCATCCTGTTTGCTTTCATTATTTTACAAAAGTGCAACGTTTCGTTGCTATTCTGAGTGCACACAAATAAACCTAGAGGCTTTACAGATACAAAAGATGCATTACTCTTATCTGTATGACCAAAAATGACGAAGTATTTTAAGATCAAATGATTGCAGCGGCGCCTCCATCTGTCCTGCAGGAGCCCAAGCGTGCTACTGTTCAGTTTCCACACTCTGCACAAACATGCACACTTTTTTGTAGGCTAACATTAGATTGAGCTGCCATGTAAAGTTGCTACTACATACATATTTCAGATGATAAACCATATTTGAGGTTGATGAATGTTAAGTGAGCATATGGATGTCCTGCCCAATGCACTATATTACCACATAGAACAGCCATTAACGATTTGTCCTTCACAGACTGAGTGATTTCGCCACTTCAAGGTTTTTTATTTATTTTTTTATTAAGCAACTAATACAATTTTGGTAACATGCATATAAACAGCCTTTTAATTAGCAGAATAATCATGGCTGATAGTAAGACATGCAAACATAAAAGAAAACCAAACTGGATGCCAGAACAGCTATTGTATTAAGGATATAATTAAACATTTGGACCAAAGCCGATACCTTTTTAAAAGCTCATTATAGTCAAAAATGTTTCTAAAATGTTTATATTCCGAGGCAGATTGCTGGCAACAGCCATATTTGGATAGTTCAGATTTGGTTTTAGTGACTTAGAAGTCCTCTTCACTACTCCTAACGTTTCACAGATTTAGGAGCTAATTTTAGCGCTAAAACGCTTCGTGAAATACAGTGTTGGGCAGTAACACATTACTTAGTAACGCGTTACTGTAATTTGATTACATTTTTAGTAATGAAGTAATCTAACATGTTATAATTTTCAAAATAATAGAGTATAGTTACAAGCCAAGGTCTCTATACATTACTGCCGCGTTACATTGCTGACAGAATGCACACTGTAAAAAATAAGTGTCATTTTAACTGTACAATTTTGTAAAAACGCTACAAAAAAAAAGTGTTAATAGGTTAACAGTAAGTTCCTGTACTATATACAGGGAAAAAACTGTAAAAGATCTAACCAGACATTTCATGTAATTTTACAGTAAAATGCTGTTAATTTTACAGTTTTTAGAAATAAAAAAAGAACAAATCAATGTATAATTTACAGTCAAAAACTGTAAACTGATATTCCCAGAATTCCCTGTGTGACGCTCCACATTTGAAAGTATTTTATTTAAATAATCATGTTTTTTAATAGTTTTTTTGTTATCAGTTGTACATTTGGGCTTTATGTTACATCTTCTGCTGTTTAATGAAAGTTTATTGAATTGTTTAAGTATCGTGTGTCACCATGATGGTGTTTTGTGTTTGCATGAATGACTTTGTGCACCTTCTATATATTAATATAAACTTCTGCTTGTGGCGAAGCTACTTGTGATGAACTTCGATTCTTCATGTGGCTTTCTCTTTTACCACCTGCATTATTATGGTGGTTGTCAGTATGTTAAAGGTACAAAACAGATTTTAATAGCAGTGTGCGTTGTTGAATTTACTGGTTTACATTCAAATTTTTCTTGTTTGTAAATAACAGTTTTATACTGTAAAATTTACAGTTTTTGGCCGTAATTGTGTTTACAGTTTTTCTGTATTTTTTACAAAAGTATTCTGGCAACCACAGCTGCCAAAATAATTTTGTAAAAACTACAGACTTTTTTTTACAGTGTACTGTAAAATTTTACAGTTTTTGGCCGTAATTGTGTTTACAGTTTTTCTGTATTTTTTACAAAAGTATTCTGGCAACCACAGCTGCCAAAATTATTTTGTAAAAACTACAGACTTTTTTTTACAGTGCAGTTTTATAATCCAGAGATTGTAAAAAGGATGTAGCACACGCACTGTTGAGTCCAGTGCCGGTGGATTAGAGACTAGCTCCCGCGAGACCCGACGCAACAGAGCGCAACGGGAAAAGATGGCTGAGCGCTAGTGCGAGCGGGTAAACACTCGTGTTTGTGTGGGATGCGGGAGAATAAAATTATTCACGGGACTCCCACAAAATAGAAATATCTAAACACAAAATATCTAAAAAAAAAAAAAAAAATGTTATTCATCTAAAATATAAACGATTAACAGGTGCAAGTGTATGCAGAGTTTCTATTTCGGCTATAAACGTGTTCGCTGCGTTGAGCAATGCAGTGCTGAAATTTGCGTGATCACGAATCCTCTTATTATAACACACTAATTGTAGACATTCTGAAAGATTCATTAAGCACATATTTATTGTGTTATAACAGAGATTTGTGAGATTAAGATGAACTGAGATGTCTTTTAGAGATTATAAATCATGCAGCAGCAGTCGCTTGCTTTAGTTAAAAATAACAGTGTTCTGTGAATGTTGATGCTTTTAATAACAAATATTTATCTGGAGCGTGTATGCTGGGATTTCATTAATTTCATGGAGAAAAAAGTAATGTAACTAGTAATGTAACTAATTAGTAATTAATTTTGAAATAAAGTAATCAGAACAGTGACGTGATTACTTTTAAAAGGAGTAATCAGTAATTTGATTACATTTTCAGAGTAACTTGCCCAACACTGATGAAATACTCTTAGAACAAACATTTAGGAGTCCTAAATTTAGGACTGACAAGCCCTTTATTTTTAAGATTTAGCCCTAAATCTCCGAGTTACGAGCTACTTTTAACCTTAAGATGTTTTGTGAATACGGGCCCTGAACACGCAAGTTTGTAGGAATAATGCAAAGCTGACCTTCTCTCAATATAATCTGACTCAACAGCTCAAATTATGAATCATTATTGTAAGCTACTGTTGTGAATCATGACTTGTGTACTTGCACAGTCACAGTAAAACAGTCTTCCTTAGCACCTTTAAATAGCACTATAGTAAAAATAGTTACTGTAGAAAGTTAAAAAGTTTCATACGTACTGTTTTTCACCTTTAACTCAACATCATGACATTTCTGATTGTTTCCACATGTGTATCTCCCATCATCCTCTCTGCTGAGGTTCCTGATAAACACTGTGAAGAATCTGCTGTTTTCATCATCATACAGAGAGAATCTCTCATTATTAACACAACTGTGCTGAAGCTCGGTACTGATGCCAGGTTTACAGTCTCTGTTTCTGTTTCTGCAGAAATACTTTCCTTTAAACTGACCATAAGACTTTTTCTGGTTTGAGTTCATGCACTTGAACATTACACTCCCTCCAGAGCAGCCAATCACTTTAAAACAGAGAACCTGACCTGACAAACACAAGATCATTTGCTCTGGGTTATTATATAATCAACCTGGGCCATATAATATAAAATATTATTTGACCAGTAAAGAACTGACCTGAGATCAGACAGAGAGTGATGAAGATGATGATGATGGCCTTCATTCCTGATTGACTTCAGTCTCACAAATATTGAGAGAAAATCCAGATCAGATCACAATCCAGGGAGAGCAAGAGTAATATAGTAAAACTGTAGTTTTCCATGACTGTAGTAACTGGTATTTTTAAAAACCATGGTTATGATTCCATGGTTCTACTACAGTTATATTGTAGTAATACTACAGTAAAACCATAGTTACCCATGGTCTTTGGAGCAAATCATGGTTTTTAAAACCACGGATCATGTACCATAAATTGGTTACAGTGTAGCCATATGGTTTTACTAAATTATCTTGAATTACATTTAAGCCATTTAGTTATAACAAACATCTACAAAATAACAACAGAAAGAAGTTACCATGATACAGACTTTATTACAGAAATTACATAATCTGAAAGAAAATATAAACTTGCATTTGTTCTCACATGTGACATGAAACAATAAACTACAAAGTTGTACAAAATTATTGGTGAGATAGTGGTGCTGTGCAATGGTTCAGTTGCTAATTTACAAATAAAAAAAATAGCAATTTGTTCCACTGTAATAATGATTTATTTACAAAAATAACATTGTACAAATAAACATGACTTAGAGCACCTTTAAATACACAGCTACCTCCTCTAAATTTCTATAACCTGTAAACACGTGCCCAAGCATCCATTTGCAATTTATACTGTATATTAAACTTACATAAAAAAAATTACTTCATTACTTAAAAACACAACTAAAAGTTTATTTTCTTTTAAATGGAAAATTCTTACATACTACAAAATAAATTCAGAAGAAATGAGCAGTTCTGTAAAAGAATGTTTAAAATGATATCCACTCACAAGAGATGAAGACATAGAGTCTCCTCATGGGGGATGAATACTCCACACTTGAAATTCAAAGTGAAAATTTTTGTTCAAAAACATGTGATGCAGCATCCATGCCAGTAGTTGTCAGTATGAAGTCTGTCATATAGGCCAGTAGGTTACAGTCCAGCTTTGGTTTGGTTCTGTCTTGACCTTCAGCCCAAATGGACGCAGGAGCTAAAATGAGAAGAATACACACCACATTAACACACAGCTTGCTGGAATACTCAACTGTACTATCGAGTAGCCATGTAACAATGTCCAAGTGCAATAATGTCCATTCAGCCAGTGTTTTCATAAATAACCCATAAATTATTAGGGCTCCAAAAGCCAAGCAGAAAGAATGTACATTATATGATCAGCTGAGTGTATTCTCCTTTAAAGTGTATACTCTTGAAATGTTCAACAAAACAAAAAGTACTAGTCTCATATATACATTATTTCACAAAAGAGAAAATGGGTTGGAATAAAGGACAAAAGAGATGGAGAAAGTATTGGTTTGAGTAGAGACATCTAACCAACAAAGGGATAGATCTCTAGACACTCAATTCAATCTTAAATGCATAAATAATAAGGAATTGAGAAATACCCAGATAGATAATCAAGAAAGGGTTTTTATTCACTCAAAGCTATTGTATTGTTTCAAACTGGAAAACAGTACATGAGTCTTGTGGACCTATTTTATGGTTATTTTTTATTCCTTTTACAATTTAAAAAAAAAAGATTGGCTCTGTTAAATTTCACTACATGAAAAGAACAAATCAGAACATTCTTCCAAAGTTCATGTTTTGTGTTCCACAGAGTCATAAAGGTCTGAAAAAACGTGCGAGTAGATGATGACAGATATAAGATATATTTTTTTGGTAAGTTAATTATCCATTTAATGTTTATCATATTTAATTTGGGGAGTTATACTGACATTTGTTAGACAAACATTCATTGGATTGTAAATGTACTTGCCAATAGAACTCACTTTCTTTCAGTCCAAGAATTCTTTTTTTTTTTCATGTTGGTATAGACTGGACAGGTCTTTTTAGCAGACTGGGGACCAAAAAAAAAATTGAGATATACAGTACATACCATATAATCATTATATGTTTATTGATGGCATTCACTACGACTTTACTAATTTACCTAGCAAACAGCTGATGGTTTCACACTCTCTCTTGTCTGTATAAAGAAGATGATAATTAGAAATTAAATTTTGCCAGTCACAAGTTGTCCAAAATCATTAAATGTAATGCTTAAAGGGTTATTTTACGCACGCAAAAATGAAAATTCTATCAGTAATTACTCACACTCATGTTGTTACAACCCCATCAGACTTTCGTTCATCTTCTGAACACAAATTAAGATATTTTTGATGAAATTTGATAGCTGCCTCACTCCTTCATAGGCTTCTAGGTAATTTCATCCTGCTGGACCAGAAAAGTTAGTAAAGACATCGTAAAAAGGTCCAAGTGACTACAGTGGCTCAACTAGAAGTTTATCAAGCAATGAGAATACTTTTTGAGCACAAAAAAATAAAAATATATAAATAACGACTTTATTCAACTATTAATTTTCTTCAGTGTGGGCCTCTGATGTGAGTTCATGAGAGCGCCACGACGCATACGTGAGAACTGAGAAGATGACGCATGCAGATGGGTCTGGATGTAGTGTTTAACATGGTTCTAAAGTGTGCATTTCCTGGATGTCCGAATCGTGAGAAACCAACAAGAAAACGTAAAAGTGCCTTACCAATGCCGCAAAATTAATGGCTTACATTTCACTTTCCCATCAAATGATCATGAGCTTCATCATCTCAGTTCTCGCGGATGCGTTTTGGATTTCATCAAAAATATCTTAATTTGTGTTCCGAAGATGAACGAAAGTCTTACAGGGTTGGAACAACATGAGGGTGAGTAATTACTGACAGAATTTTCGGGTGAACTAACCCTATAAGATCTGTGCATGGGAGACAATTCTGTGTGGATGTCAAAATATATTAACAATACGGAACAATTTTAGATTTAAATTTAATTTCTATTGTTTATAGATCTGCCAGGTTCTCACACCAGCCAATCACAGCGCACTCCCTGTCCCGAATACTGATTACTCACACCTGCACCTCATCATCACACTCATCACCTCCATCATAAATACACACCTTACCCCAGCTCATTGTCCGGGTTCTCATTACCTTACCTCATCCAGCAATCTCCCAGCTTTGTCCTTGTTCCTTCTCCATTGTATCTGTCTTGTCACCCATCGTATCATCCATCAGTCCTCTCACCTGTAAGTGAAAACATTCCATTCACCTCCAGAATCCAGTTTCTCCAATTTATCATTGTGCATCTCACTTACCTGCTTTTTTCTGTACCGCTCACTGTTGTCAATAAACTTCCTGTTAACTTCCATCTTCCTTTCCTGAGTCTGCTTCCAAAACAAAGTTCTGTGAATGTGAGATGCATTACACACGGAAGGAAATGGTGGGTAACAAAGAAAGCTCCAAACGACGCAGTTTCACATTTCCAGGCACCGGCTTCAACCACCATGAGAACCATTTTTTTCGAGCCATTTTCCACACCTGTCGATTGTAGTAACATTTTCACAGAGATTAAACGTGACTTGAGAAGAAAAACATATCAACATTGCGATTTAGCTTAGTGCAGATCGTCTCACTATATATGTCACCAAGTGTGATCATAGTCAAATACTTCATATATAGATGTTTATCCATATTTTATTTGGGAAGTAAAACTAAAACTAGTTTGACAAAAGTATTTTTTTTTTTTTTTTTGTACAAATTTACTTATCACAAATGCATTTGAACTAGAACACATCTTCAGGTCCTATAATTATTTTTTTCATGGGGGTATAGTTGGCTGGAAAAAAGGTTTTAAAAAACAAAACAATTGATTATGTACCATATATATTCATTAATGTTATTTTAAGGTAATAGTTAGAATTTATATTTGAACCATCAGCCACAAGTTGAAAAGACAGTTTGAAGATGAAAATGTGATTGAAAACTTACCTGACACTTTTTTTAATTTTGGTCCAGAAAAGTTTGGTTTTATTTTTTTATTTGGATGTGTATTCTTACTGTATTTTAGTCTTGTCACGTTATTTAATGATTTCTGATTCATATAATTTGTCAGATACAAACCAATAAAATCAAAAGGCAGAAAATGAACCCAAATTGACTAATAAACCTATAAGGACATACAGTAAATAGATTTGGCAGTTGTATTATTATTACCTTTTCCCATCTGATTAAAAACATCTAACAAATGTCTCCAACCAGATCACAAAGTAATAACATTTAATGCACTAAAGAGATAACTAATAAAACAATGTATTTTAAAATAGATTTATAGAAAAGTCAGAAATTGTATCCATCATCCTTCCTTTACTCCTCATCCAGAATTTGGTAAGATCTGTAAATACACAAACACACAATACATCAGCATAAAGCAGAGGTCACAAAACTATTTTTTTTCTCAGGTTAATGCATTTACATACTGCAGGAAATTGTAGTAAGAGACAAAAAACTAAAAAGTCGACCTTACTCCGGCGTGCATTATTGGTTTATTAAGCATAATTGGGATTTTTTAAAGAAAACTGACAAAAAAACTAGGTGTTAGTTTTATGGCTGGGACGATATAACGATATATATAACATTGATATGAGTGATCACCTGGGATTTAGACCTAACTATATGTATTTATATAAAGCATTCACAGGCAAATTTTGCTTTATATCTTGGAAAAATCTGACATTGAGATATGTTTTTTTCTTCTACACATATTTGCGATTTGAAATTAGACCCTCGTCTTCCATTGCTCATCCAAACAGCTAGAACCAGCTCAAACTCAAATCATAGGAAGGCAAACCTATCACCAATTACCCAAGAATACAAAATTTAACTCTAAAACTACACTTACATCAACATCATCCTATCATCAATTAGTTTGTTTCCTTAGCTCGTTAATATTTGCAGATGGAAACTTCTTTAAAGTGTACTCTAAAAAAAATCAATTAAAAAAGAAATATTTAGTGACAATTAACACAACTGTACACAATATAATGAATACAAAATAATGTAAGAAGTATCATACCAAAAATGGCATTGACATGCTTCTTATTCACACTCTCTGATGCACCTCCCTTTAATCCAGTTAAGGAGCTCCTCCATTGTGAACATCCCCCCAAGCAGATCACACACAAGTTTTGAAGGTCTCTGATGGTTGCATCGCATAAGCTGTATTTTGTTAACTGTAACGCCATCAGCAATGGTCACCTAAAACATAATAAAATAATAGTAGAACATCCAAAATGACATTTTTAAAAAAATGTAACACTTTACAATAAGGTTTCATTAGTTAACATTAGTTAACTACTTTTGTTAACATGAACTAAAATTTAATAATACTTTTTGCACCAGCACAAAAGTTAGGCAGGGCTCCAAACTGCGACTAAAACAGTCGCATTTGCGACCATAAATATTAATTTGCGAGTGACGTTTTTGCTGAGGTCGCCACTGGCGACTACCCGCCGAAAGCTCCTCAGGATTTAACGCTAAAAAAGTTTTCTCCGGCGGATGATTTGCTTCATTCTAGCAGCGCCCCGTCTGTGATAAAACGAACTCGGGCCGAAGGTTAATACACACAACTACACAGAGTGTGGACCTGCCGCGTGTACAACAGCTTTCAGCCGAGATCGGCCCAGAGAGAAAAAGCCGTCTGTCAGCCAGAAGTGTTTTGTAGAGTCGGCGCGGCTCTGGCCCATTATCTTCTCACCGATGCCGAGACTGAACCAAATCAGATGTATCCACTCTGGGACCAGGCTTGACGAAATGCCAATACGATACAAAATTTTTACGTATACAGCTAAATGTGTCTCTGTTCAAGGCCTAAGTTAAGTGTTTTTTTGTTTTTTGTTTTTTTTTATCGAGTACCTGCCCACGTTTTTAGTTAATAAAAGATTCAATTTATGTCAAAATATTTGAATCCTTATGACAAAATAGTAAGAAATTTACCCAGCTTTTACAAATTTTATTTTATCAACCAATTGTGCTTAAAAACAACAACTAAACTTACATCATCCTCAAGGGGGTCCACCTGGTTGTCTTGCGATGAGTGTGGATGTGCAAGTATGGCTGGTTTTTGATGCTTTGAAGGGGCACTTCTTTCTTCTAAGCCCCCTTTCAGCGCACACACCATGCTCTTCAACTCTGAAACAGTGATTCATAAATTGTGCTTTATTACATGACATATAGCTTATAACACACTCTTACACATTTATTTTTTAGCATTGTTGGGAGGAATACAATTTACATATACGGTTTCATCAACCAGATGCATTTACACCAGTTTTGTCTGGAATGTGGCCCAGACCCCCTACTGAAGTGGTTTGAGCGATTGGATTTAAATCTGCCTCGAATGCGTTACGGAGAGCATTTACACCTGATCTTTTCATGATCGAATAGATTAAACGCATGAAGAGGCCAGATGTAAAAAGAGCCCCTATAAATCTCTATCAATTATAACAATGCACTATCTTTACATAGACTACAGAGAAGGCCTGAAATGTTGTTTACCATTTATGGTGTCCAAGTGAAGAGCTACTCTTGTAGTCTTCTTCCAGCTGCTTTATTTTTTCTTTCAAGGCACAGCAATTTGTGCATTCCTGTACAGCTGTACTGCCCTATACACATATAATATTGGTAGTACAAACTGTTGCAATGTATGTACCCATTTACAGCTAACAATATCTATAATCATGCACTAAATCATGATGCATTCACTTACAATTAACTGCTCCTTGCGCTTTTCCAGCAGTTTTGATAAGAGACCAGGCCTCTTTTCAGGCTTAAAAGTGTAGAAGATCACAGTATATAATTTTTCTTAGCAGAGTTAATACAATATTACAGGTTAAATCATATAAATTTAATTGGATACTATTTTAAACACATGCTACATACCTTTTTCTTAATTGTGTCCTTCTCCGCAGGCTCTTCATCATCAGAAGAGATGCAAAGAGCTTTTCTCTTCCTTTTTCCACGACCACAGTCCTCTTCGCTTTCATAGCCCTTTATAAGCTGATCTCTTAATTTGATCAGACTGTGCTTATCAGCTGTTTGGAAAATAAATTTTGTGCAAAATTACATTTAAACCTCTACTAAAAGCAGTTTAATTTTTTAAGCATTTGACAGTAGAGCAGAATCTGTGTGGGCTTGATAAAACTGCTAGAATTGATACAACTGTTTTTTCTTATTACAGCTTGAAGACTTTTTATTTGCAATCTTTTATATTTTCATTACAGTACAGTTATTTTTGGGCCTAAAACAAATTTATTTTATATCACAAAAAAAAAAAAAAAAAAATTATTTTGATTTGAATTTGTCCACTTCCACAATTCACGCTATTAGATATATTTATCGTGCCTGTGTGACGTCACTCGCTTAGTTTAGGTCCATTTTTGATGCCTCAGGGCAAAGTTTTATTTTTATTGTGCAAAAGCACCATTTTTATGCAGATAAAACATACCTACAGTATGAAATTATGTACTTACACTCTTAGTTGTATGACAAAAAATGAAAATGTGAGTGAATAACGTGGACCGTGCTCAGATGTTAGCAAGACTAACTTATTAGTTGGGAACAGTGACAGCGAGCAAAATAAACATTTTAACAGGATTTTCACTGAGGTCCAAAAACTTAACTTACCTGACATTTTAAGAATTTTCGCAGGGTAGAGCTGATACTGGCCCTTTTTTGTCAGGCCATCTCACCGTTATCACGGTATCTTTTTTCCAATGTTGTGGGTTCAATTTGTCCCTAGACACTCCGCAGCCACTCAGGTTTACCCACTTGAGGTCCCCTACAGCAAACGAGTCCTCTTCAAAAAAATGAAAAAAGGCAGTGGAAATCCGGCACATCCATTTTCCCACAAATTAATCTAAATAAAGGCTAAGCGTAAGCAAGCTGGAACTGGAACCACAATTTAAACTGTACTGTAACCGTCCGTTTACTTCTGAGCTGACGCACGCGACGTCTTGCGACACGAGTACGCATACACGCCAGTAAGTGGTATGTATACGTATTTCGCGCCCTTTTCGTTTTGAACTGTGAGCCCGGTACTGGCTGCTATCAAGCTCTTGTCTACTAAAAAAATCTTTTCCAACAAAACGTCTATTTACGGGTAACGTTACTCATCACTTAGTTTTATTTTACTTTTTTTTTTAATCGGAACTTTGCCGTGGAACAAGGTCTTGTCGACATAAATCAGTAAGCTATCAGAATCCAACCAGTACGGGCGTGGACGACATGAAGGTGAGTAATATGTTAGTCTTTTTTCCGTTTAGCAGCGATACGTCTGTGCCTAATATTTCTTTACATATTTGTTTAGAAAATGTTAAACAGTTGTTGAATCAAATCGACCTGATAATGGCGCAGCGAGGCCCATACAAGAAGTATCTTTTGGACGTGGAGGCCGAGATGCCTGCAACTACCAAAAGGCGCAGGTTGCAGGTAAATAATTCATGTAGAGAGGCATTAGGTTACATTAATATCCACGGAAATCATCAGTTGTTAAAATACAATGTGTATGAATCAATAAAAATGTTTTGTGGTTGATTTCATGAGCTATATTTTTGAGTCAGCAAAAAAATCAAAATTGATCATATCATTTTTTAAATGTTACTGTAAACAATTTATCTGTTTATTTTTGTGAAACTATTTTCAATATGAAAATAGTTTTCACAATCCAATCAAACAGCCAATTTATGTATGTAATGAGTGGAGCTTGTAAAGTCTCCCAAACCCTGTCCATAAACTTAATTAAGCTTCACCCAGTAACTGTTATGTCCAGAGAGAGGCAGCTGGACATCAAGCACCACATGAAGTGCAACTTCAGTTTCATGCTAACTTAAGCTTTTAATTTTTTTTTTCATCAGTGCATAAGTATCAGTTGTCTTGTTTTACAATGTGATGGTGGACAAACACTTATCCATTTATATCTTAAAACATTTAGGCAAAAGATGCCCAAACAATACATGGCGACATACGTTCTGAAATGGAATCTCAGGTTTGTGTGATTTAATTTATGTAAGAAGTTACTAAACTAAAAAAGTTTTTGATTTTAGTAAAATTTACTTTTAAGGCAAATAAACAGAAACACCTGTTAATCGTTAGTTATAATGTACATTTTAAAGAGTCAAGTATGTGGTCTTTGAATCATGTTTTCCAAGCAATGGCATTATAGATAAATACTTCTGTAATACAATATTTTTTAGGACCCAGCCAATTCAGAAAATTTTGAGGTACTTCCAGAAACTGAACATGAGGTCAGTATTAAATGTTATTTGATTTAAGTGTCACAGGGTATTTTTGTCTAAAATAAAAGGTCCTAAAATCTCAGCCAAATAATAACTAATGTGAATAAATTTGTAACGTGATGTGTAGCAATACACAGATTCAGCAGAGATTGAAGATGTGGATGAATATCCAGAAGCTGAACCAGAGGTAAGCTAAAATAGTTATATATTACACTTTAGTTTATTATAACGTTTGATTAGGATTCAAGCTAATCTCTGCAGGACATACAGCAACAATTGGTATTTCTATCTGATTTTAGAAACTATTTTAGAAAGTCTGACTGATAAAACGTTTGCTTTTGCAATTCCATATTATGTCATACTTGTGGTACAGGCATTGCACACTTCACTTTTATTTTCGTCTCACGTTTTCTGCGTGTTATTGACTTATTGACTTCTGTGTTGTGTTTTACAGGAAAGCAATAATTATTTTGACCATGAGAGGACTAACAGTTCAGATGAGGAATCTGAGGTGTGTAGAATGAAGTGTTTACCCAGAAATTAAATATCTATTATTCAACCTCATATTGTTCATTTTTATCATCAATGGAACACAAAAGGATATTACAAAAAGATTATTAAGTTTACAAGAGCTTGCTCTATTTAAATTAATGTAGTTAGTTATTCAGATTAATGCTTCTTTCTGTCATATGATTGAAGCTACAGTGACATTGAGCTGTCAAGTATGAGTTCCAAAAATTAAATGATAGTTTTCCATTTGACATTAAAAAATTTTGTTGCTGGCCAACATCTCAGGAAATTATAAAGTTTACGTGATTTTTGACAAACTGAAAAAAATAATCTCATTTTGATGTTAATTTTGCACTGTAATCTTTTGGGCTAAGTGTAGTATATGCTATATATTAATAACAAAACAGTTATGTCAAATGAAAAAAGGTTTATTACAGTTTGTTTTCCCACACTGTTCAAAATAACAAGTCATGGAATTGGGGTAGAATAAAATGTTAAACCATAGTTTGCCACACATTTTCATTTACAAAGAAATATTAAAATAATGAGGAAAAAACCCTACTGTGTGATGCTAGAATATGTGAATTGAAATCTGCAGCTTGGAGGCTCTTTTAGTAAGTAAAAAGCATATGGGTTTGGAATGAAATCAGAGTGAAAAGATGGTGATAGAATCTTTTGTCAAAACATAAAAAAGAAATTCGAATTGCAACTCAAAATAATAAAACACGTTTCACACCACAAGCGCGAGCAGCCCATATTTTTTCCATCGTGCATGTTAACTAATGAATGCATTCACACGAGCAGCAGGAGCAGCGCTTGAGCGTCAAGCAGGAGCGTCGCGTAAACAGCAGTGAAGCGAGGGTTTCGGCGCCGAGTCTATTTTTGCTGCGCTTGCTCACGCTCAAAGTGAAAGCACAATTTATGATGGACAAAATAAATATGATTTCACACAAAAAATGTGCCCAAAATGCACAGAATAAGTATGTCTAGTGTGTTTTAACAAGAACTGGAGAATGTCAGAAAAGAAAATGAAGAATCAAATATATTTATAGAAGATTTACCCATTAAAACTTGTTTAATTATTCTGTTTGGGTGAAAGTATGGTGTGTGTGTGTGTATAATATATATAAAATATATATATATATATACACACACACACACACACATACCATACTTTCACCCAAACAGGATATACACACATAAATATATATACACACACACACAAAAACTAGAGTGAACAAGTCAGAAAATATGAAATATACATTTATCTTATAATTTATTTAACACTGTCACTACCCAAATTAAACCCGAGTTTTTATCTGCGGAGTTTGCCATCTTGTAAACATATCGAAGTGACTGAAATGACAAGATCGGAGCGGTTTTCTTGGTTGTTTTTGTTGTTTACTATTTACATGGGAATGTTGTACACCTCCCCATCTTAACAAACTTTCAAGACTATCAAGTTTATAAATGACCAGCTTCTAAAAACAAATTTCTAGTTGTCTTTGTAAAAAAAAAAAATGCTGGCTTATATGTAGCTTTGGAGTCGCAGCTGTGACACTGTACAAATGCTTCCAGTGTGAATACCCTTCCGCAGCTGCAGCTGCAGTGACAATGTAGTTATGCTGACGTGAAGCTGACGCGCCGTTCACGCTTGCGGTGTGAAACGGCCGTGAGCGTAAATACAATTCTGTAGCAGTTAAAAATAAAAAATGCAATGTTTCGTTTTTTTCTATTGTAGGAAGTGGATGACCCACAAAATGCTGAGTGGAGCAGTGATGTAAATTCTCAGACTGCACCTAAGGTTTGTTTGAATTTGAAATTAGTAAAGTGTTTATTTTGTAGTCATTATATATACATAATACTTTTTTTTTTTTAATACCCATGTCCCAAATTCTGATTTGCAACCATCCAGTTTGACGATGATGCAATGATGAAACTATATCACTCTGAACTGAATTAGAAATGGCTCAGGAGACTTTAGATTATCAATAATAGTGGATGACCCACAAAATGCTGAGTGGAGCAGTGATGTAAATTCTCAGACTGCACCTAAGGTTTGTTTGAATTTGAAATTAGTAAAGTGTTTATTTTGTAGTCATTAGCTAGTAAGTGTTGGATCATTCTGTGTCAACTCAACCAGAGGGGTCCCTGGCAAAAAACTGTGAAAACTCACACTTATTTAAAAATAAAAATCACATTAAATTACAATCGTAACAGTGGTTGCAGAGGAGCATTCATTAGCTATTTCCACTCCCTAATTTACATTTTCACTCGTTTTGATTTGAATTAATATTAAGACATTATGAATGATAATAAAGTTAATTTGAACCACAGCTCAACTCAAACTCATTGCCTTATCTTCAGCCCCCCAGTGCTACCAAATACTGTCTGTAGATCTGAGTGGCTCTGGTAGGGCTGGGCGATATATCTGACGATATGATCATGCGCATCTAGATCAGTAAATCTGGTGATGGTGATTTAGCGGTAATCAGGGAACCAGATTTACTGACTAGATGCGCATGATCATATCGTCAGATATATCGCCCAGCCCTAGGCTCTGGTGCTGCTGCCCTCAAATGTTAGTCTGGAGCCTGTGAACTTAAAATAAAACTGCACATTGTAATATCTGTAAAAGGCATTTGTTGGTAATACAGTCAAAATGGGGGGAAATGTGAAAAACTGCGTTGCAGGTTGATTTAAGGTGTGCCTCTAAATTTTCTGCTTGTGCTCCTAAAAATGTTCAGTAAGGGGCTACAGTGCTCCTAGTAAAAAAAAAAAAGTTAGTCTGGAGCCCTGGATAGTATTGAAGAAAAATGTATATTATCAATATATTTTGAATATAACCTTCATAACTAATTAATTTGATTTGCTGTTGCAAAATATGTACATTAGTGTGATAAACGCGGAACCAGTTTGGTAATTGCTTCCGGCCGGTGCAAAATTGCCATTATGCTGGATTTTTGGAAAGCGGCTGACTGACAGGAATACAAGCAGGAAAAAATGGGAAAGTGCAAATTCCAGAAGAAGTGGCTGGAAGGTGAACAGTTTGATTGCAGCCCAATCGTTGGGCAAAACGGAGAAGGATTTTGCTGCGTTTGTAAAAGGGTATTTAAGCTGGGAACAATGGAAATTAACACTGTAAAATCACATGCAATCTGACAACCACAAATCAGGGGTAAAAGACAGACTACAATTAACTATGTCTATTTATTTTGGCGTGGCCAACAAAGCTTCAACAACAACTACAACTATGACGACAGCTGCTGCTGTAGTCACTACAAGTGTAGATACCGTAGGAAAATCGGGCAACATTTGAGCAGCATTTGGCTATTGATAATCTAAAGTCTCCTGAGCCATTTCTAATTCAGTTCAGAGTGATATAGTTTCATCATTGCATCATCGTCAAACTGGATGGTTGCAAATCAGAATTTGGGACATGGGTATTAAAAAAAAAAAAGTATTGTGTATATATGTGTGTGTATATATATAAAATCTGTGGTTAGTCATGGGTCATGTATGGCATTAAGAATGTTAAAAATAGCATTAAAAAGCATTAAATTAGATTTGAAGATACCTGCAGAAACCCTGAAAATAGGTGGAACTAACGTTCGCGCGAAAGTCCCTGTTAACAGTGACAATGATGGAGATAACTAAACATTCAAACAACTGGTTACACTTTAGCCCAGTGATATTAATCAAATTTTATTTTCGATTTCGGCTTCCTAGGATTATAATAAGAAGATATTGAGGGTAAAACTATTAAAAACTAGCCGCATTCAGGCTAGTGCATCTTCCTTCCCTTCACATCACAGTGATCGCACGCTGTCATTTCTCCCTAAACCCAAACTTAACGTCAGAATCAGCACAATCGGTGATTGTTGTAAAATGCAGTCTCTGCTGTTGCTAAATTGCAGGACGTGTTTGATAATAAAAAGAGCTATTAAAAGCATAATCTGTGCAAGAGATGTTGCCCCGTTCCCAAGGCGGTGCACACTCGGAAACGGACCGCAACTAAGCAAACTGTATTTTGGGTTTCGTGTGCACGTCTAAACAATCAAATACACACAAAATATAAACACAGTTTATGTCTTAAATGGTAGTTAATAGTTGGGAGAAAATGTGAATTATTAGATCTGCATTCCGTCTTAAAGTGGCAGCATCTAACAAACCTGCTGATGATTGAGCCATTAATGTGAATCAAACAACTAAAGGCAAAGAGAAAATCACTCACAGCTCTTGAATGAATAACTTTAGCTTTAATAAGCATTAATCTATCTATAATAAACTATGAAGTGTTATTTTACATTTGATAACTTGGTAACACTTTACAATAAGGTTCATTAGTTAAGATTAATTAACTACATTAGTTAACATGAACTAATCATGAACTGCACTTATACAGCATTTATTAATCTTTGTTAATGTTAATTTCAACATTGACTAATACTAATAATTTATTAAATATTAACTTTATTAAAATCTTGTTAACGTTAGTTAATGCACTGTGAACTAACATGACCTAACAATGAACAGCTGTATTTCTATTAACTAACATTAAATATTAACAAATACAGTAACAAATGTTATGTGTTATATGTCATGGTCATGATTAGTTCATATTAGTTAATGTATTAACTAATGTTTAATAAATGAACCTTATTGTAAAGTGTTACCGATAACTTTATTAATTTCTTTTGTAGGTCATATTACTTAACTGAACAGTATGTAGACCTTCATTAAATTAAAGCACTGTTTGTTTCATTTCTATCTTTGTTTAATTGTATATTTATTTTATTTTTATGTTTTTGTTCTTTGCTTATTGTGTCTTATCTTATGTAGTCTATATAAAACACAAAAAATGCCAAACAATGTTAAAACATTACTGTTTCTTTTGCTGTAGATATTTATTTTCAAAATATAAAGCCATGTTAATGTTCTTAATTATTTCTTTAAATAAAATAACAAAAAGAACCGATAAGAATACTGTTAAACTGGGGAAGTTTCTCAAATTTGGTTGATTTGACATGAAATGACCCTATTGCAGTTTAAGTTCTTTTTGTGAGGTTGTTCCATCCAAAATCATGAAAGTTTGCACACATGGCTTAAAACAATTTAATCATGATAATGCTTAACTTTTTTTTTTAGGATCCCTTGCACTTGGATGATGGAGATGAACCTATATATCCAGGAAGTGATGTCACAAAGGCAGAGACTATTTTAATGATTCTCACATTTGTCCTGCGTCATAAAATAAGTGGAGAGGGTCTGAAAGATTTCCTGTCACTACTGCACATCTTGTTTCCAAGTATTCTGCCAGCCACAAAATACCTATTTATAAGTACTTTCTATCCATTACAAATCAATTTGAAATTCACTTTTATTGTGAGTCGTGCAAAGGATACATTTGTAAGGAAAAGTAAAACAGTACTCACCAAATGTCCTCATTGTGATCTTCCTTTTGACATTGCCTCTAACCTTAAAAGTGGATCATTCATGATCTATTTGCCATTGTCTTCCTCATTGAAAGATGTCCTTGAAAGTCTGAAAAAGAACTCCCAACAGCTAATAAACAAAGCTGAATGGGAATGGGATGACACAATACGTGACATTTTTGATGGTGACGTCATGAGAGAGCACATTCAGAACAAAACAACTGGCCCGTGGGATTTGACTTTACTGTGGAATTGTGATGGAATTCCCGTATTTGAATCATCTCAGTGTTCCCTCTGGCCAATACAAGTAACTATCAATGAGCTGCCACCAGCTATGAGAAAAGAACATATCCTGCTGTCATCACTATGGTTTGGCAAGTCAAAGCCAGTCATTGAGACCTTTTTAAAGCCATTTGTTGAAGAGATGGAAGTTTTAAAAGAGACTGGACTACAGTGGATTGATGGTGATGAGATTCGCACTAGTAGAGTCTTTGCAGTTGTAAGTGCTTGTGATGCTGTTGCAAGACCAATGCTAAAAGACAGCACACAGTTTAATGGCAAGTATGGATGTGACTGGTGTCTTCACCCCGGTGAGCGTGTAGAAAAGGGAAATGGCTTTGTGAACACCTACCCTTATGATGATTCCCCTGTAGAAAAAAAAAAGCAACCCCAACAATGGGAAGAGGATGCAGTCAAGGCCTCACAAGAAGGCTCTCCTGTGAGAGGAGTAAAAGGAATATCCCCACTTCTGTTTCTGCCATTTTTTAACATCATAACTGGTTTTCGTCCCAGAGTACATGCATGCTGTCCTATTAGGTGTTGTTCGTCAGTTTATGACCCTGTGGTTTGACAGCTCATATCACTGCAAGTCATGGTATATTGGAACAAGAAAACAAGTCATTAGTAGTCGGTTGCTGTCACTTAAGCCCCCAAGGAAGTCACACGTACTCCTTCTTCATTGGACAAGATAAGATTTTGGAAAGCTTCGGAATTTAAGAATTGGCTGCTTTACTACTCCTTTGCTGTTCTTCAAGGTGTCTTGCCCTCACAGTATCTAAACCACTGGTTGCTTTTGGTTTATGCTATGCATGTGCTCCTTATGAATAACATCTCACGGCAAGCTATACAAAAGGCTGATCTTGCTTTACATAAATTTGTGATACAAGTTGCACCGTTATATGGCAGAGAACACATCAGCTTTAATGTTCATCAGCTAACACATTTAGCTGATACTGTCAAGTTATGGGGTCCATTGTGGTGTATATCAGCATTTGCATTTGAAAGTAATAATCATAATCTCATGCTGTATTTTCATGGTACCCAGTGTGTTCCTGAACAGATCTGCCGCACATTTCTCCTTTGGCGTTACATCTTTAGACAAACAATAACAGAGCAAAATAGTCTTGTTTTCCGTTACTGCAGGAGACTTACGGGAATGAGACAGGTAAAAAAACTGCTCATTTTAAACAATCTACATCTCTTTGGCACTCCAAAATTTCAACCACTGTCACCAAGCCAACTTGCTGCTATTAACCGAACATTTCACATTATCGTACTTCGTCCATTACAGTTCTTCAAAAGATTTTTACATGATGGCATTTTGTACACTTCTGATACGTACACAAAAATGCGAAAGCGCATTAATTCTACCGCGATGCTTCAGGATGGAAGCTTTTTGCGTATTCAGCATTTAGTTTTGCTGAGGGGTCATTGTGACTGTGGATTTAGTGATTGTTCCTGCGCATCAGTGCCTTTAATTCTGGGTCGTCCTCTCAAAAAAAATATAAAAGCGCCATTCACAGACAGACAGTTAAACTTTAGTATTGATTCAGACAAAAAGGTAACGGAGAGTCTCGAAACAATTGCGGTTCCCGTTTCATCACTAAAAAAAAAATGTGTTTTCATCAAGATTAGGGAAAAGCAGTATGTGATCCCAATTGTAAACACAATCGAAACAGACTAAAAGCTTAGTTTAGTGTTGTTACAAGCATCTGAACAGATAGATAGCTTTACCCACTTGTGTTATTAGATCAAATATCTATATCTAAATATCTATACGCTACATTGTACACCATACAATTAAGTTTTATTCAACAGACTCTAGTACATAGTTCTATGAGTTCAACACTCTTGTGTCAGGAGAAAATATGTCTTTTTTAAACATTGTAAACTACACAATCTGTTTACACAATGATTCATAACTATTGTACTCCATGATTAAACACACAAGTAGTCCTATATAGTAATGTTAAAAGACAATAACATGTCTATGTTATAAGTAGATGGAAGTTTTAAAAGAGACTGGACTACAGTGGATTGATGGTGATGAGATTCACACTAGTAGAGTCTTTGCAGTTGTAATTGCTTGTGATGCTAAAAGACAATACACAGTTTAATGGCAAGTATGGATGTGACTGATGTCCTTCATTGTTAAAAGAAAATCAGATGTCAATGTACTAGCTGGATGAACATGTATGAATTTTAAACATTGTAAACCATACAATTATTTATTTAATTTATTTATTTATTTATTTAACAGACCAGTCCAGCAGTTCAACACTCTTGTCATGAGAAAATTTAATGCACGTGTACAACAGAAATGTGTGTGTGTTTTAAACATTGTAAACTACAATTATCTGTTTACACAATGATTTGTTACTGTACTGTTATTAAACACAAGTAGTCCTATATACTAGTGGTAAAAGACAATTAGATGCGCATGTTAAAAGATGTATGGAAATGTGTATGTGCTTTTTAAATATTTTCTTGGCTTTATATGTCTGGATTATATAAAGATATGTTGAAATGGCACTTAAATTTGGATGTTGGTATAGTGTTGAAAGACTGTCATAAACCAAAAGTAATAAAGAGATTAAATAAAATGGTCATACAATTTTTTGTCTTATTAATGACATGCTGCAAGATGATTTAGAAATATTTTCAGGGAAGTTTAAACATCAATGTGTATAATTTTTTTTTAGTTCATTCATGATTGTTCATTTTAAAACATGCATCTTATATGGCTGCATTTTCGTCTTATCTAAAAAGATGCCTTTCAGATATTGTTGGCTCTTATTTATTTTTGTTACCCCTAGATTCCATATTTTTCCTGTTAATTTAGTAATTTTATGAAAACTTATTTACTTTTATGAAGACTTAGATTAAATTCAAAACTCACAATTTGCAATTGCTAATTTTATTTGCCATGTTTACATTCAAATATAAAACATGTCAAGTGCTGAGAATTCAGTAGGCTAAAAAAATTATATTTAATGATAAATAGTTATGACATTTTGTGTGTATGAAAAATAATTAATAGATGACCAGACAAACTCATTAGTAGACCTGTCACAATATATACTTTTACACAATATATATATGTGTATGTATATATATATATATATGTGTGTATGTATATATATATATATATATATATATATATATATATATATATGTGTGTATGTATATATATATATATATATATATATATATATATATGTATATATGTATGTATGTATGATTTTTAATGTCTTCATTTATTTTATCAAAAATACAGTGAAAAGTAATTTTGTATTGCTAGTTTAAATATTTTTTTTTAACTTTTAATAAAATGTAACTTATTCAAAGCTGTTTTATAAATGTTATTTGTTGTAACAACTTACACAAAAACACATTTGCCAAATTTTATGATCGTTTCATTTTCACAAACTATTATAATAAGATTAATTATGATTATTCTATTAAGAGTAAGAAATAGCTAAATCCTGAGTAAATATATACTGTAGTAAAAGCATTCTTCATTTTGTAGTTGGTTCTGCTGCAAATGCTGTGGTAAAACCATGGTTCATCATGGTTACTGTAAAAACCATGGTTCATTTTGTAGTTACTATGGTTTTACTACAAAAACCATGGTTAAACCATGGTTACTACAAAAAAACCATGGTTATTACAAAATGAACCATAGTTTAACTATGGTTTTTGCAGTAAAACCATAGTAACTACAAAAAAACCATAGTAACTACAAAAAAACCATGGTTACTACAAAATAAACCATAGTTTAACTATGGTTTTTGCAGTAAAACCATAGTTACTACAAAAAAACCCATGGTTAAACCATAGTTACTACAAAAAAACCATGGTTAATTTTCGTAAGGGGATCCCCTGTAAAGACCTCATCTCAGACGACCACCGGGACAAGACCATAGGAAACAGATGATTCTTCTGCACAATCTGACTTTGCTGCAGCCTGGAACTGAACTGCTGGTTTCGTCTGGTCAGAGGAGAACTGCCCCCCGACTGAGCCTGGTTTCTCCCAAGGTTTTTTCTCCATTCTGTCACCGATGGAGTTTTGGTTCCTTGCCGCTGTCACCTCTGGCTTGCTTAGTTAGGAACACTTCATTTACAGAGATATCGTTGACTTGATTGCAAATTATTGCACAGATACTATTTAAACTGAACTGTGCTGCATGATGACATCACTGAATTCAATGATGAACTGCCTTTAACTGTCATTTTGCATTATTGACACACTGTTTTCCTAATTAATGTTGTTCAGTTGCTTTGACGCAATCTTTTTTGTTTAAAGCGCTATATATATAAAGGTGACTTGACTTGACTTGACTCACGCTAATCATCTGAACGCTGAATCTGTGGAAGATCACATCAGACAAAGTCCTGATCTCCAGCGTCTGATCGCCTGGTGTGATGGCAGATATCATCTCGGTTACGTATGTAACCACGGTTCCCTGAATAGGGAACGAGATGCTGCGGTGACGTCAACGTATGGGAACACCTCTCGGTGTGATGAATGTCTGAAGCCCTATACCATCCCGCCAATCCTATTGGCCAAATAGCGCTTGGCACCGCCCTACGCATGCGTACGCATCGTATATCTGAGTGCCATGCGCTATTTCACTCAGATTTCATGAACTGAAGAAGAAGAACGCTATCAGGTATGGAAGGGCCGGGACCGCAGCATCTCGTTCCCTATTCAGGGAACCGTGGTTACATACGTAACCGAGATGTTCCCTTTCATAGGTCACTTCGATGCTGCGGTGATGTCACCGTATGGGAACCCTATACCATAACGCCTGACGTACCTGATAGCTGGGATCCAAGGAAGCATCTGCTCAAGCGGAGAGAACCCGGGAGCCAGGAGCCATCCTCACATCCAGACTGTAAAACTTGAAAAAAGTGCTCGGTGAGGACCATCCTGCCACAGCACAGATATCAGTCATAGAAGATCCACTGAGGACAGCCTGTGAAGAAGCAACTGCTCTCATGGAATGAGCTCTAACTCCTAAGGGCGAAGCGAGTCCGCGCGCCTCATAGGCTAAAGATATTGCCTCCACCAACCAATGGGACATGCGTTGCTTTGTGACAGCATGGCCTCTATTTTTGTGTCCGAAACAGACAAACAGCTGGTCAGACTCACGCCATGGGGCTGTTCGATTGACATAAGTCTTGAGCGCTCTGACAGGGCAAAGACTCAGATCTCCTGACCCCGCCTCAGCAGGGGGTAAAGGCCTCCAAGACCACTTGCTGAAAGTGAAAAGGATTCGAAGTGACCTTAGGGACATAATTAGGCCTCGGTCGCAGCAATACCTTCACAGAGCCTGGTGCAAAGTCCATGCACTAGGGCGAAACAGAAAGAGCCTGTAAGTCCCCAACTCTCTTGAGGGAGGATAAAGCCACAAGAAGAACTGTCTTTAAGGTCAGGATTTTATCCGGTATAGTTTCCAAGGGCTCAAACGGATGCCCTGATAGACCTTGCAACAAAATGGATAAATCCCATGAAGGAACTCACACAGGGCGGAAAGGCCTCAGCCGTCGCGCACCCTGTAAAAAACGAGAGACCAGCGGATGACGGCCCACTGAAGCACCATCTATATATACATGGTTAGCTGAAATGGCTGCCACGTAAACTTTCAGAGTTGCTGGCGTTACTCCATCAGAGAAACGGTCTTGAAGGAACTCCAGTACTGAAGCCACTGGGCAGTAAACTGGATCCATATTACGAATTCCACATCAGGCCGTAAACAGTTTTCATTTGAAAGCATATAAGCGTCTCATAGAAGCTGCCCTAGAATTCATTATAGTCTCGGAGGTTTCAACAGAAAGACCGGGACATATTAACTCACTCCGCTCAGAGGCCACGCCCACAGTTTCCACAGATCTGGCCTTGGGTGCCAAATCATCCCTCGTGCTTGCGATAGTAAGTCCTGTCTGAGGGGAATCTCCCATGGAGAGCCCGCTAGCAGACTGACCAGATCCGCAAACCACGGCTGTGTGGGCCACCACGGACCCACCAGCAGCAGCTGCTCCACTCTGTCCAGCCGTATCCTGGATAACACCGCTGGAATTAGACGAATTAGGGGAAAAGTATATAAGCTGGTCCTAGGCCAATCGTGAGCTAACGCATCCAAGCCTAGGGGCGATGGAGGGTGTAGGGAGAACCACAGCAGGCAATGCGTAGTCGTGCTCGATGCGAATAAGTCTACTCTTGCCTCTCCAAATATCTGCCATAAAAGGCTCACCGTTTGGGGGTGCAACCTCCATTCCCCCTGCTCTAGAGTCTGTTTGGATAGCAAATCCGCTCCGAAGTTCAAATGTCCTGGGACATGAACCGCTCGGATCGACAGAAATCTGTTCTGAGACCAAAGAAGAATATTTCTCGCCAGCCTCCACAGGGGGCGAAAGCGTAATCCTCCTTGATGATTCAGGTACGACACAACCGCTATGTTGTCTGACCTGAGTAGTACATGACGGCCGGTCAGCAGATTCGAGAAATACTGGAGATGCAGTAATTCCAACCTGTTTATATGCCAACCGCGTTGTGTCGCCGTCCATACTCCGTGAGCTGGGCGCCCTTGACAAACAGCTCCCCAACCGGTCAAAGACGCGTCCGTCGTGACAGTCTCTCGGGAAGCACAAATCCCCAGCCGAACTCCAGTTAGAAGGAATTCGGTTGACATCCACTGTTTCATTGACATAACACACCTCCGTGTCACCGAAATCGACCCATGTGGAAAACAGCGGGGAGAAATGTTCTGGCTTTTCGTCCACCACTGTAATGGGCGCATATGAAGTAAGCCCAGATGGATTACAGGGGATGCCGCTGCCATTAGACCTAAAAGTCTGAGGAACAAACTCACCATCACTGTGCGACCTACTTTGAAGTGACGCACGCATGACGCGAGAGACTGAACATGCGGGAGAGATAGTGTTGTTGTCATTGTGTGAGAATCCAAGTCTATTCCCAGAAAGGTTATCCGTTGGGAGGGAATTAAAACACTCTCCTGGAAATTTGCGCATAAGCCCAGGCTGTTTAGATGATTCAGCACAAGATCCTGGTGAGAGTGTGCTTGAGTCTGCGATTGTGCTAACACCAGCCAATCGTCTAAGTAATTCAACACGCGAATGCCCTGGAGCCATTGTGAAATGCCGGGCAAGCGTTCCCACGTGGATTCTGAAGGCTGAATTGCGCAGAGTGTCTGAGGGAACGCCCGACATGGTAGCTTGATCCAATGCTGCTCGAAGCGCCCTTTGCGGTGAGACAGTCAATGTTTGAGCGTGGGGACTGCAGTGAGAGGGTTGGATGCGCAAAAAAGGTCCAACAGCACTCTCTAGTGGAGGGCACAGTTAGGAGCCTTAGAAATAGGGGCGTCCATAAGAAATTAGGAGCCCGAGAACGAGAGGCATTAGCCATCGAGCTCAGGTCCAACCATTTTCGCTGTCGCTGGCGAGCCAGTGGAAAAGCCTTAGGACCCCAATCTTTACGAGGGGGCGCCATAGGTGAAGGCTCTTCTCATGAGGCAACCCGTTGGCGGTGAGAGGAGGTTGAACGAGACCGCGCGGGCGCCTGCCGCCGTTCAATCTCCCTGGGCCTGCGTGGAATCAGCTAGCGGAAGGCGGCTGATTGCTGTTTCGCTGCCCTAAATTTATCCACCACCGAAGTGACCGCCTCTCCAAACAAACCGTCCTTAGAAACAGGGGCGGCTATGAGAAAAGATTTGTCCTTTTCTTTGCGAGATGTTCGGCGAGAGTCTCTTCCACCGGAGGCATCGCTGCATAGCCACGGTTCGCCATGTCAGAAATGGTGGCGAAATCCGCAGCCGCAGCGTTTGTAATGCGCGCCGAGTAAGGCTGTTTCCAGGACCTCGAAACCTCCTGGTGGAGGTCCGGGAAAAAAGGCAAGGGCTTACGGGGCTGCGCAGGAGTACGACTAGTTAGAAAACAGTCGTCCAGCTTCGATGAAGGTTGGGCCTCGGCCTTCTCAACCTCCCAATCCAGTCCCAGCTTACCCACCGCACGAGAAACCACGTCCAACAGCTCGCTGTAGGAGGGGGAAACACGCTTCTCCTGTCCACTAGGAGGAAGAGGGCTGTCAGCATCAGCCATGAAGTCCTCAGACTCCGAGGCCGCGGTGTATAAGACGTCATCGTCATACTGTCCACAACCGAAGGAGATAGCATCGTATGCCTCCGGGGTGGGCTGTAAACCCTCATCTGAATAAACGACGGGTTCGACAAAGCTAGTTTCCTGCACTCGGGTAGGGGAGAGCGAGCAATGTGGAGAAAACTCCAGCGCAGCGCTTTCGTCGTAGTTTAAGTTGCACATGTCTCCCCAAGCCATCGCCTCGTGCGGTGCCTCGGCAGCCGCAGAAGTGACACGCCGGGGGTTGGACGCGGGGGCGACCTTAGAAAATACTTCTACCCTCGAGTGCAGTACTTTAAGCCGCAGGCTATCACAATGGGGGCAAGAAGAAAGGGCACTAAGCGCAGTCTGTGTGTGATGTAAGCCCAAGCACACTACGCACCTTTCATGAGTGTCTCCCTTCATGATGAACCTGGTACACGGTTCCTTACACTTCCGAAAACTCATCGCGTCCGCAAAGAGGAGTTAGCACTGCTCGAAGAAAACCGCTGAGAATGCGAGATGATTCCTAGGGCACAGATGATTCTCTTTCCTGAAGGAAATGAAATCTGAGCGAAATAGCACGAGGCACTCAGGTATACGATGCATACGCATGCGTAGGGTGGTGCCAAGCGCTATTTGGCCAATAGGATTGGCGGGATGGTATAGGGCTTCAGACATTCGTCACACCGAGAGGTGTTCCCATACGGTGACGTCACCGCAGCATCGAAGTGACCTATGAAAGGGAACACTCGTTCAACAACAAAGACAGACGAAACACAGATCAGGTCACAGAGCTGCTAGAGAAGACAGCAGAGGGCACTATTACAGCACAGAGCCACAGAAAGTTCCTGAAGGCTTTATCTCCAGTTGGGCTGGAGCACTAATAGTTTCTGCAGTGATAGTTTTAGCAGCTGCAGCAGTTACAGGACACGGTTAGATAACAGGTGAAGGTCAGTTAACAATCTTAAAGCAAGTGACAAAAGAAGAAGAAGAAGAAGAAGAAGAAAAAGAAGAAGAACATTCACATAGTTAAGATGCAAAACAAATATGTGTCTAACTAAATGCTTGTCGACTAACAATTGAAAGCTTACCATAACTATTGTAAATTAATCTGTCATGTAGTGAAGCTCTTCACATGAGGCTGATGATCAGCTTGTGATGTGCCTTCATTCTCAGAAACAACAAACAAAAGTGCACAAAATACTGCGTAAGGCAAATTTATTCATAGCAAATTTCATACAAAAGGTATTCAAAGTGCTTTACATAAAAGGAATACACATAATCATCAAATAATCACAATAGATTCATAAGGATTAAAAACAGAAAATAAATATGATTAAAAAAATAATTTAATTTAAATTGTGAAATAAAGTAAAAGTAGCATACATAAATGTAACCATTAACTACAGGTCCATGAGTAAATCACACTTCTGCTGTTGTTTATGCATTTTAAAAATTGTCCATTATGAATGCATTCTTATACAAACTTTATTTTTTCTGATTATTATCCCAGTTCTTTAACCAAATCATAATCAGAAGTGTAATTTGTAGTCATTAAATATTATCCTTGTTAATAATTTTATTTTAATGCTGTAAATAAAATAAAAAAGAACATTTAATGTTTTAATAAATTTACATTTCTTTTTTATTGGCAGGAGATAAGCAGTTATATTAATATACAAATAGATAGATATAAAACACATATTGATTGTATGTATCTCTCAGTACATTTATATTCATTTGTCATAATATGGGATTTCCAAACAAATGTTTGTTTGTTTCTTCGCTGCTTAAACGATTCAAATAAAACCTGGATGACTTTGATGTCTGAATATAAACTCATACATCACTCATTCACCGCTTTACAAAACTTTATTAAAAATCACATGTAAAAGGGGACATGTTAATCAAGTCATTATTTATTTAAATAATATGAATATTCATCATAAGGTAACATTCCGAGTAAAAGGTTAAACAGGGTTCTATAGAACATTAGGATTCTTGACTCAATTTTAAGCAACACTGTATGCCAGAAAGCTTCTATGTAAGGAAAATGTCTTAAATGATGGCATAGTACTTTAATGGTGTTTATTTATTTATTTATTCTTCAGGTGATAAAGTTTGTTTACAAGCTGTTTCCTAACATTTAGTGAATTAAAACAAACTTAAAAATAAATCCATAAAAAGATTCTATATTGAATATTCTTTCCTTCTAAGACTATATTCTCAGAATTAAAGAAAAGAGAAAGAAAAAAGTAAATCAGGGGGGCATTAAATAAGCAGGTAAAACACATGTAATGTCCAGTAATATGCTAATTTAAGATCCTGGAGAAAAAGACCTTTTCCACGTCGGCTTAATCCTGCCCTCATCTACTTGATTAAAATTGGAGTTGTTAAAGTATAGCACAGCCAAGCACCACAAAAAGGAAAATCACAAACCAGTCTACTATACAATTTTAAGATGAAATGTGGATTAATGCGTATTTGCCTTTAAAATTATAGTTTATCCAAATGAATTTGATATTTGATGTCTGAACTTATACAGTGTGTACATAGGCTACTAGTTGTAAATATAATTGTAAAAAGTAATTAAGAATAAATTTATTTTTGATTGTCTGACCCTCAGCTGGGGTCATACTGGGTTGATTACTTTAGTAAATATCTTCTAATTTCTAGTGAGAAATATATGAATTAAATATTTGTTTAGCTATGATCAAAGCTCACTCTATTTTGTTTTAGATCTTTAAACTGTTATTCTACTTCAGCAGTTTGATGTAAATTTGTCTGCAAACGCTGCCCGCAAAATGATTGCCTGATAAGGCTGTGTACACATCAACCCAGCTGTGTAAGATTACAGAAAAAACTCTTATTCACAAAAAATCACTTCACATGCACAAAATAAATGCAAACACAATTCTTTACAGATCACAGATTCTTATTAAAAGTTATAAAAGTTTCATGAATGCAAACACAATTCTTCACAGATCACAGATTCTTATTAAAAGTTATAAAAGTTTATTACCCAGTGGGCACCTTGATAATGAAAAGACATCAAATTGACATCAAACACTTTATGGCCATTTGACATCCATACACTGAAGCTCTTTCAAACACCAAAATAATGGCACGAAAATTTCAGAACTGTGCCGCTGGTGCAGCTGGTATAAACACAAGCTTTGACAAGACTGCGATCAGCTCCCGGGGCCGCATCAGAGCCGTAACACTGCTGATGTGTGCAGTGTAAAAACCCCTTATTTACACCGCACACGTCTGCAGCATGTTATGGCTCCGTCACGGCCACCGGAGCCAAAGCGTCCCAGAATCGGCTCTCCATGCTGCTTCGCTAAAGATAGACGCCTAGTCTACAGTTCAAATAAAAAATAAACATCCTGTGCAGACTAAAACACAGCTACAAATCTTTCATCCTTGTCACACATAACTGAACTTTAAGTGTATTGACTTTATATGTAGGCTACATCACAACAAAGCAGGACATAGCAATAAACACAACAATAAACACAATTAAACTGGACAAAACATAACCATTTAGCCAACATAACCATGGTAGAACTCCAAAAATCAAGAAAAACAATGTCGGACAGGCAAATCACGTGGTCTCTCTTGAATCCAGTTGCATGGCTTCTGAAGTGCTCCTGGTGTGAGTTGGCATCGTGTGGAGGACGAAAAAAAACCTTGTTGGAGTCGTTACTCACCGCAGACGTATGCAGTGTAAACAAAGGGTAAGGGGTAATGTTCTCTTCAGTCACAGAGAAACATTTCAGGTTTTTCCCCAACACTGACATGTAGATGACTGCTCAATAACTTTCCCAATTAAACATAAAAAAAAAATCAATCTCAAATAATTTTTTGTGTATAAAACAAAAATCCAGTGCTAATAATTTTTTTAATTTGGCGAGTGTTGTGATTGACAGATGCATAATCACACTGAGTCCTCCTCTTTACTGAATCTGACTGTAGCTCACTGAGAGACTCTTCACACTTTTGGAAACTGACAGCAGCGTACAGGAGCCCATCAGAGGGGTTTTTGGGTAACTGAACTGCTGAGTAAAGTGGATTCTGTGAATCAGAGGGGTTTGTGGGTGACTGGACTTCTGAGTAAAGTGGATTCTGTGAATCAGAGGGGTTTGTGGGTGACTGGACTGTGGAATAGAGAGAATTTGATTCAGGATCGAGGTGCCTGGCGTCTTGAATGTCTTCTTGAGTCTGTAAGAAGTGAAATTTCCAAAAACATGAATCACACAGTATCAGCTTAGACATTCACATATTGAGATGTAGATTACAGTTCTGAAACTCACCGTATCATGATCCCCTGTCTGTCTTCTGTCTTTTGATGAAATGATGCCTGTGTGAACAAGAGAAAAATCTGAGATGCAAAAAAAAAAAAGAGATGATTTTAAAGGGATACTTCACCCCAAAATGAAATTTAGTCATTAATCACTTACCCCCATGTCGTTTTTCAAACCCGTAAAAGCATTGTTCGACTTCGAAAAACAATTTAAGATATTTTGGATGAAAACCGGGAGGCTTGTGACTGTCCCATTGACTGCCAAGTAAATTATACTGTCAAGGTCCAGAAATGTATGAAAGACATACTTATGCTGTTCTGAAGAGTGTACGCAGTTTGCATTCAGCAGATATTCTATAAAATGACGCTACAGTGATGTAGAGAGACACAGAGAAGACAAATTGTTGAATAAAGTCATTATTTTTGTTTTCTTCACTTACAAAAAGTATTCTCGTCGCTTCATAACATTACGGTTGAATCACAGATGGCAGATGGACTATTCTGACGATGCTTTTCATACTTTCCTGGACCTTGACACTGTTATTTATTTGGCAGTCTATGAGACAGCCTCAAGTCTCCCTGTTTTCATCCAAAATATCTTAAATTGTGTTTCGAAGACAAACAAAGCTTTTTACGGGTTTAAAAACAACATGGGAGTAAGTGATTAATGACAAAATGTTCATTTTGGGGTGGAGTAACCCTTTAACTGCGACTGTGTTTTGACCAAGCAGAGGGAGACAAGCTCAGGAAAGAAAGATTTACTAAATGTGCAATAGAGTGTTTTGTGTCTCACCATGTTTGTTGTGTTTCAGTTTGAATAAGATTAAGGCTATAACCAGAGCCAGCAGGAGCAAACCCACAGAAACAACAGCTATTACAAAAAAACCTGAAATCACACCAAAGAGATTTTGACTGAAAAACAAGTTGAGACCATGACATTTATCAAAAATATCTTTAGAAAATACATACATCTAATGCTAATGTTTGAATAGTTAGATCACTTTCAGCTCAAAACAGAGAAACTTTCAAAATTATTTGGAATCTTACCAGACTTCGCTTTTTGCTGGTCTTTATATATATAAAAAGAGAGTGTGACTTTTTTATCTCATAATTTTGAGATACTTTTGTTCTTGCAATTTTGAGTTTATATCTCACAGCTTCCGCAAATTCTATAGTACTGAAACAGCACTGGTCAAGGTTACTAATGATTTGTTAATTGCCTCAGATTCTGGTTATCTTTCAATTTTGATCCTTCTTGATGTCAGTGCCGCTTTTGACGCTGTAGATCATTTGGTTTTAATTACTCAGCTAGAAACTGTTTTTGGGGTCTGTGATACTGCACTTAATTGATTTAAGTCCTACCTCTCTGATCGTAAGCAATTTGTGTCTATGGGTGGATTTAGGTCTTAAACTGGTGCTGTGCAATCTGGAGTCCCTCAGGGATCAATTTCGGGCCCCTTGCTTTTTAACAATTATATTTTTCCACTTGGTTCAACTTTTGAGATCTCTTGGTCTAAAATTTCACCTTTATGCAGATGATACTCAGATCTACATACACACTAAACCTAATGACACTGTGCCTGTTGATTTTATTTCCACATGTATTTCTAGGATAAAAGAATGGATGTCACAAATTTTTTGTCTTAACAGTGAAAAAACTGAGGTTATGCTCATTAGTTCACCCCACCAGTTACGTAAAGCTGGATCGGTTACTTTGCCCTTTTAAATAGTTCACTTATGGAGTTTAAACCAAAACTAAAGAATTTAGGGGTGATTTTTGATTCAAGTCTAACTTTTGAGCCACATGTTCAAAACACTGTTAAAACCACCTTTTTTTCATCTTAGAAATATTGCCAGACTACATCCAATGCTGTCCTTTCCTGTTGCTGAGAGGTTGATAAACACTTTTGTGTTTACCAGGATTGATTATTGTAATGCCTTGTTGGTGGGGGCGTCAAAAACTACCTTAAACAAATTGCAGGTAGTGCAAAATTCGGCTGCTAGAATCCTTACTAGAACTAAGATGAGAGATCATAATTACTCCGGTCTGGAGTCTTTACATTGGGTCCCTGTTAGTTTTAGAGTTGATTTTTAACATGTGTGATGCTTACCTTACAAGGCTTTGCATAGGTTGGCACCTCAATATTTGTCTGAGCTTTTATATTCCTTATAATCCAACACGTGACCTTCGCTCATCTGAAAACTGGCCTTTCAGCTGTTCCATTAAACCCGTTTTAAGATTGATGGGCGACAGGCCTTTTTCTTCATTAGCTCAAAAAACTGTGGAAGGGTTCTTTACCTATTGAGATAAGGCAAGCTAAAACTCTTAGCATTTTTAAATCTCGCCTTAAAGGACTCTTTTTTTTAGGGTAGCTTTTTAATTGAACATTTGTCTTATTTATTTTTTAAAATTGTTTTATTTTTGTTGTTTTGATTTGTATTTCTTTTCATATTTTTGCTTGAGTTGTGTATTATTTTATCACAGTGTATTATTTGTTTTTGTTCAGCGCTTTGATATCTACCATTTAAAGGCGCTATAGAAAAATAAGTTTATTCTTACCAGTTTATTTTTATTATTCACATTTTTCCTCATCAGAACCCGTGGGGCATATAGAAAGTGTATAATTCACATCATGGCTCAATTAAAAAAAAAAAAATGAAAGAAAAGAAAGAAAGAAAGAATTTATGATGGACTGGTTTCAAAAACACATTGGAGACGGATTGTGAGATGCATTCCAGATGTAGATGTCACTTTGCGAAAGCTGAACAGTTTGTACCTTGTACCAGTTTGCAGCCACCTAAAAATAAACCCTTTATAAAAATGATGAGTGGATTATATAGACTATAGCCTAGATAGCACACAAAAAGCGCTCCCTTTATAATCACTAAAAAGCTGTCACTCCCTTCATTTCATGGCAATCTCACAAAGTTCTGTTATAATTAATGAGTCTGTTCTTTGTTATAATGAGAGGATTCGCGAGTGTGCAGAGCTCAGCACTAAATAATGCTGTTTGAGCTGTAAGTGGATTGATTAACTGATTTGTGTTCAAAATCAACAGATATGTCTGTGACTGGTCACACTGGCTCAACGCTGCAAAAACACCGTTGAAAATAGAAACCTTTGACACTCTCTGCACACATATGCACTGAAGCGACTGCCAGAAAAAGATGGAGAAAAAAGCATTCGCCTATATGCTATTATTATTTTGCAGTTTGTAGAAACTCCGTGCTCACAAATATTTCAATGCAAATAACCAATGCCACGGCAGGCCAGATTACCAAAATTACCCATAATACCTTACCAGAATGACGATGTCTTGTTCCAAGTATCAATGTCATAGTTGTCTGGGTTTTGAATTGTAGATGGTTGCTAATTTCGTAGTAATTTCTGTCAGTATAGGATGGCGGTTTTTATTATAAACATTCAAGGGAGCTGCTAGTTGGAATCCAGGCCAGACAAGCTATTTGCGAACTTAACGTACTGCTGCACAACTTAACTGAGGATACTAATTAGCCTGTTATTATTGTCATTATATAGTTCTAAAGAAACAAATGACAAATCACAAAGTAATTAAAGTAAGAAGATAAGAGAACGAACCTGAAAGTGTTAAAAGTGCATTGTGTTTGTGTGTGTATCATATATTATAGATATATATATATTAATGGATCTGAACTGAGTGGAGCAATTTGGTAATTCCCCAGGCCCACCCATAAATAGTCAGAATTGCAAGATGTAGAGTGGTGAATAAAAAAATACCCAGAAAAAAAAAAGTCAAAATTGCAAAGATATAAAATTCAGAAAATCATGCGGGGAAAAAACATGTCTGAATATTGTGATAAAAAGTTGAAATTATCTTTTTCTATTTTTATTTTGTGACGGAAATAAGCTGCCATATATGGAATCATTTTGACCTCTTGATTAAATAATTTCTCTTACACAACACCCGACACACCACACCACACACCAACACACACACACACACACACACACACACCACACACACGACACACACAGGAGCAAGATGTCAAACAGCTTCACTGTAATAAAGAGAGGTATTAACCGTGTTGATGCTATAAAATTAACCAGTTATGAAGACAAATTCAAAGATCAGCTGTAAATGTCCTCTCTACAGACAGACAATAGTACTGATTATTCAGATCAGTTGAGTTCAATAAGTGTGTATTGAGAACAACTTTTTTTGAAACTATCTTTATCGTTGATCTTTATAGTTATCATCCTTGCCTGTGAATGGGGCTTTAATGTTGTACATTAGTCAGTTCTGTAAGCTCTTATGAAGCTGCATGACCCTGTGTGAGGAACCATTTAAAACAACATTTAAGAAAAGCATCTTTTGTGCTCCACAATAAATAAATAAATTAATTAATTAAGGCATGTTACTTTAACAGTTCACCCAAACAATTATCACACTGTTAGGAAGAAAAAGAAAACAACAGAAAAGGTGTTGTTAATGTTCTGGCTATGTTATAGATTTGCAGACATTTTCTTTAACTTAGCCTAGAGAAACATACCATAATGCTGATAAATTCACGGGTAAAACACCTGTTAATAAAGTCATCAGTGGATTCTTCTATCCACATTCTCTTTCCTAATCAAGCACAAACCTGAACAAGCTCAGTGTCTTTCCGGGATTATAAGGTTACAGAGGAAGATGATTTGAGCTGAAGAACTCTGCAGGACAGCTGCTTTCGGGGACCAAACATTTATGTAATGTCATCTGGAAGGAAGACCATTTTGAATTCTTGGTGAATGATTAAACCCAGTGAAAGTCTTTTACCTCTGGGTCAGATGTAGCTGAACTTCACGTGAATATGAAGGACCCAGAGCTCTCCCTCTGCACACCGCGATATTTCCCAGAATCCTACTGCTCTCAGATGCGCTGATCTTCACA
This sequence comes from Cyprinus carpio, assembly GCF_018340385.1. Lineage (NCBI taxonomy): Eukaryota > Metazoa > Chordata > Actinopteri > Cypriniformes > Cyprinidae > Cyprinus > Cyprinus carpio. Next base: position 31,962,646 of record NC_056597.1, read on the forward strand.
GTAAAGACTCCAGCAGATGTTTTCTTCAGTCAGAGAGAAATCTGCCGTTTATTCTCTTATTTGATGAACACACAAACTCCGATACTCTGATGCAGAAGTACTGGGCTGAGTCTTCCTCTGCAGAAAGAACCTCGGTGTTTGATTCCTTGATAATGTTTACAGCTGATGGGCCGCCCGAGTCCTCCGACAGAAGGCTTCATGAATGACAGCTAGAAGAGCACAACATTAAATATAGATGAGTTTGATAACAGAATGGAGCAGAAACACTGAGATTCTTCTCAAACTAAACATCCTCCCGTGTCATGTGATCACGAATTCTCAAGGGGAAGGTTTGTTAAAACACGTTCTCTCAATGCCACACCAGTATTCCCAGCATTCTTGCTCTCAGCTCAGTCATGGTCCCAGTTGAAGAGGATTGGTTCAGTGTCGTCCTTACTGAAGATCCTGGTTTTATAACATGATCTTCATCTGACCGAATGATATTTTGAGCATCACTTTAGTGAAACACTTCCCCTTGCACAATACTTTACTTCTTTACTCAAACACTTTGCCACTGCGCAGACATGCGTTCTTCTGTGTATTTTTTTTTTTTCATCATAAGGGCATTTGATCTCGACTGAATCTCCTTCACGTGCCGATCACTGGATATGGCCTGATAGTCAGAGAGAAATAGAGATATGTCTTATACACTGGGAAATACATGCATATGTTATTGAACTGCATGGTTTGTAGTGTCTGTACGCTCACTGGTTAAGGTCAGCTGATGTTTATGTGGTGAAGGAAACAGAAGTCAGATGGCAAATGTAATGGTTTATGCTCCACTGGGCAATCCCATCATCACCGAGGCTCACATTACTGATGCTGCGCTGTATAAACTCCTGCTGTACTGTCAGAAAACTCAAAGCGCTGCTTCTCTGATGAACTGATGCTCTGACGAATCTTTCTCCTCGCTCTCTTTAGCAGATGTGTTTTGATGAGCTGCTGTTTCTCAGGGGAATTCCAGCTGTGAGTTTCACACTTTCACCAATAACAGCAACTGATTCACTTGATTCCACGAAAATTATCACCTATACACTAAAAATAACTAAAAATATATCAATAACTTTATTTCCCCTCATTTAACTGCTAAAAGTGTCCAAAACAATCGCAAATAGAGCGTTTATCAATAACACAGAAATTAAGTGTCCTTTCACTGAATTTCATGATTTTTCTGCGTTCTTCTCTGAATCTCTCTCTCAGAAACAGGTTGTTTTTTAAGGGGGTGTCTCCTTTAAAGGTTTTTTCTCAGGGAATCAGCAGCTGTTATGATTAGCTAACATCATTGCACAGGAAATGGTATCAACTTCCCCTTGCTCTTGCATGTTTTGAGTAACGACCCAGCACAATCAAAAATAAAATGGGCATTCCAGACAAAGCATTATGAAATCATTTACTTGTGTATTGTGGTTCAGGCTGCGGTCCCAGATCTAGTACAGCTTTTATCTTTCGTCAAATGTTTCTTTAGCCCAGACTCTCCATGACAGCACTGTGCCTGCGATTACAAAACAAAACACTCCGATCATGATCCGGTATACCTTTAAAAAATAAGCTAATCCACTTGCTCCTCTCGAGGCAAATTTGATTTCTCATGTCATGACCCTTTAACTTGGAAGTGTCTCCTCTGATAACAGCCAGAGGGTTGCCAGATCTGCGTGCCAAACACAGCCCAATGTAGTGCAATGGCCATATCCTAAATATAAAAACTCAAAACATATTTGTTTCCATGCCTAAAATACACACACTTTATAGTAGAACTGGGCAATATAGCTAAAAGTTTTCAACTATATAGTGTTTCATATCGTTATGTATTGATATTATTGACATTTTATAACCGCTTTTAAAAACCAATAGCAATTTAAAAAAAAAAGTTTATATTGTACCACTGTATTTTTAATTTACCCAATTTATATACTTTTTTGTATTCACAATCTACTCATCACAGGCAGGCACAGCACTCATTTTCAGCATGTGTTTGTGTGTGCTCTCTGTGCTAGTACCGTGCACTATATCGAACATTTTTTCTATCGTTATTGATGAAGGTGTACAGTAGATAAATACAGATACTGTTTTATCATCCAGGCTTACATCTTATATTCTGTTTACGCACACTGGCTTCTAACAAGTGGACGGTGCCTTAAAATCTAGCACAGTTCTATCACAGGTTAGAATACAAAATTCTTCAATACAAGCATTTCAAATAATGCATGTCAGTTGTATTTCATGCAATATTTGAAACCTTCAACCCACAGGTAAAAAAAATTAACCAGTGTAAAATTAGCCAAATTCTGTGAGAAAAACATGCATCCAGCAGGAGCTGCAGGAGTCAGATTTGACTGATCAGGGTTCGAGAGTAAGCAGAGATGACTGACAGATCATGGAGGATTTGATGCTCAACAGATCCTGAGCTCACTGACAAATATCTTGTGAAAATGCGCTCATCTTTACACAGAGTGTGTGTGATCGTAAAATCAAATGTGAAAGTGAACAGCTTATAGTGCTCTTTCAAAAGCCATTTCAATAACCCACATATTGATAGCAGCTCCCTGATGTGTGAAAATTATATTCAATATTATAAAGTTTGCAGGACTGGATGCAGAAATCGTGGGATCAGGCAGTAATTGTCAGAAGTTCAGTGTGAGCGGGGGATAGCGGGATCACCCTCGCAGGGCTCTAGCTGGGACTATCAGAAAGCTTATAATTAGTTTTTATCAGCATGGTCTCATGATGATCTGAGCCATGGTGAAAATCAGACAAACTGTCTAGGAAAGATTTGAAAAATAGGTTTTGGTCAATTAAAAATGGCAGAAAAGTTTTTTTTGTTTTATATATCCATATCAACTTTATCAGTTCTTGGTGTTAGATGGATCGAGTTACAGACTCCAGATTGACTGGTTAACGTTGAGACTGTCCTTTATCTGTGACAAATTTCACAACTTCTCTGCAGGCAGCTCTGTCAGAGTCTCGTAAGCGAAAGAAGAACAAGAACACTAACAATAACAGTAGGTGCCTACACCCCTTGAAATAATAATAATACAAAAAAATACCTTGACTGATCTTCAGCTTGATCTCAGTGAACAGATGATCATCAGCGATATTCACTCCACATCTGTACGTAGCTTCATCAGCTGCAGTTAAATCACTGATAAAAACCTTCAAAACTCCTGCACTGGTATCATCAAACACGTGAACTTTATCATGAGGGATCCACTGATTCTGTTCATCAACAGAAATCTTCTGTGATGAATCTTTCTCAATAAATTTCTTGTTTTCTTTGAATTCTTCTGGAAATTCACACGTGATGAAGACTGATTTACTGATGTAGGCCTCAACCTGGACAGAAGTTATCTGACCTGCAAGACAAGATTTATTACATTATTAACAGTCAGGAGAGATTTTACATTTCTTATTTAGAGAATTTTATAAGGATTTTTTCTTCCATTAAAATGAATCTAAACTCACGATGAACCTTCAGCTCAATCTCTTTAATGAAGGTTATGTGAGTATTTGATTTTTTTGAAGGTGGTTTATCTGCTCTGTTCCTCTCTCCACTCCACATAAATAAACTCCATCATCTGCTGCAGAAATGTTTCTGATGGTCACAGTAAAGTGATCTTTCTGACTGTCAGACAGGATGAACTTCTCTTCAGATGATTGTGATGATTGAGAGCTGTTCAGCACAAGCACAGCATCTCCGTGCACTCTGTACAAGACTTTGGTGTGTGTTTCAAAACCCATGTGTTTCCATATTCACAACTGAAAAGTGATTGTTTGACCAATATATGAAGATCTGATAACAGACGTTCCCACAAGAAGAAGAGTCTGAAAATGATTTCAATAAATCATTATGACATGCACTTAAATCTTAAATGTGTCCTTATCATATTATTAAAGGTGCACTAGGAAACTTTGGTCTCTATCACCATCTCTGGGTGACAGATACCAGTTTCATGGTACTTGCAGGTTATATTTTAACATTCTGGTTTTTTAGATATATTTATGGTTCTCTGTGGATCAGAGCAGGGGGGATGCTCTAGCATAAAACAGAGTTACCAAAATAAGTCAGGCTTATTTCAGTTAGCTCTTGACTTATTGTTACTTTGATGATTTGGTTTAAAAAAGGAAATATACCTGACTGTGGCAAACTTATGCTGGGAAAACTCTCTACCTGGGGGCATTTCCCAAAACTCATAGTTGCCTAACCTGTTAACAACTTAGTTGGTTGCAAATGGGGGAAACTCTCATTGCAACCAACAAAGTTGCTATACTTAGTTAGGCAACTATGCGTTTGTGGCAACGCACACCTGGTTCCGGAGCGATGCTAAAGCTGAGTTCATTAAAACATATGGACCATATCGGAAGTCGTCATGTGAGTTATTACGGCACTTGACTCTCCATATAACATATTAATTTTTACTTATTATTCGTCCAAAAAATTAAAACGTATTAAGGAATGCAACTTATTAAATCAAATAAATAAAGTGTAGGCCTAGGCTTACAAGCCGACTTACATTTGATTTACAGCTGGAATAAAAAAAAATGCTGACTGGTTGATATGCTTGAATAAAATAGAAAACAGACTATTTTAAAACTGTAAGAGTAATACCATTAACTCATTTAAGATCGTAATTATGGCAGTATTACTTTACATTTGAGGTGACAGCCTCTAAAAAAAATTGCACTTGTATGTTGATGTAACCCGTCACATTTAATGTCCCACAACAAATATTGAGCAAAAGTTATTTACTCAGGATTATTGCACTTAGCTATTGTCTCTTCTGTTTAGCACGCAGCGCACTCGGTCACGTCGTGTAAGACTTGTTTTGTTTAGAGTTATTTCAAGTCAGGGTTTTGGACTTTAAGGCCCTGCTTTTCTTTTAGCAGCTTTTATGAACAGCCCCAATCTGTCAACCAAGTGTACTCCTGCAAGGCATATATCCAAAAAAACATCATCTGAACACGTAAGATTGTAGGACTGACATGAAGTGAGTAAAGCTGACCTTCTCCCAATATAATCTGACCAACAGCCTCAAATTATGAATCATTATTGAAGACTACTGTTGACTGCATAATGACTTATGTAGCTACTGTGCACAGATCACCAAGTTTTGTTCATTTTTATTAAAGTCTTCTGTAGGGCCACCTTTAAATAGTGCTTATATTTTTTTTTCTGTAAAATAATTACTGTATGTGAGAATCTTACGTACTTTTGTTCACCCTTAAATCAACATCACGACTCCATTTCTGATTGTTTCCACATTGTATCTCCCATCATCCTCTCTGCTGAGCAGTTCCTGATAAACACTGTGAAGAATCTGCCTGTTTCCATCATCATTACAGAGTGTATCTCTCATTATACACCCCGCACCGCAGAAGCTCAGCTACTGATCCAGGTTTACAGTCTCTGTTTCTGCAGAAATACTTCCTTTAAGCTGATCATTAGACTCGCTCTCTGGTTTGAGTTCATGCACTTGAACATTACACTATCCTCCAGAGCAGCCAATCACTTTAAAACAGAGAAACCTGACCTGACAACCACAAGATCATTTGGCTCCTGGGTTATGTACATAAATAATCAGTCTGCGACCATATAATGATAAAATATTATTTTGACCAGTAAAGACTGACCTGAGATCAGACAGAGAGTTGATGAAGATAGACACTTGTTTCAGTAAGAGCATACAGTAGATGCACTGTGAAAATCTTATGTTCACTGAATATTGTGAAAGGCCCTGAAATTGATAGAGATGCACGCTGTGATCTAAGAGATCATGATAGAGATGCACGCTGTGATCTAAGAGATCAGCAAGGCACTTCTAGGTATGTCAACTTTTGTATGTCTAATTACAATCTATTTGAGGATCACACATCCTTTGACTTCTGCTTCAGAGAAAACCCCCCACAACCTCACAACCATGATCTTGAGACACTTTGAGGGGTTTAGTGCACTGACAAGAAGCATTTTTTTTTTTTTTTTTTTCCTTAAGTTTTTTTTTTTTTTTTTTTTTTTTTTTTTTGGTGATAAGCGAGGCTTCACATTTATTAGCCATTATTAATTAAATGAACTGAAAGAACAACAAAATGCAGTAAATGGTAAAAATGTTTGTGGTACAAATCACGCGTGTTTATGATTCTGATAATTAGATAAACTGATTTGCAGCACAAAGGACTGTCTGTTTTTGTACAGATATAATAACTGGAAGCGACTGAGACAATAGTAAGTCTCAAACACAAGCTACAATTGGACAAGATGGACAGAGCAGTGTAATGGTGATTTGCTGCCCTCTGCTGTAATTCAGCACTCACTACAACAGGTTTCTATTGACAGCCCTTCAAACTCTTCATTTCATAAGATATCATTAATGTTTATTAATCAAGCTAATTTCTGACCCCTTCAAGAGTTACTGACAGCCGATGCCAGAATCCTCAGCTAACATCCCCAAATCTGTTGAAGTCTTCACCAGTTTTCTTCATTATATATAAATTTCAAGAAGAATTAAAAAGAGACGAGCCGAGCAAAAACACAACAAACCCAGCCACAGCCTTTTGTACAGCGTATAATTTCCTAGAAAAAAAAAAAACAAAATAAATAAAACCCTGTGATGGTTTCAAGTCTGTATCTCTATTAAAGGACTATATGTGACCCCTGGAGCACAAAACCAGTCAAAAAGGGTCAAATTATTATTATTAAAAAAAAAATAGTTTCATCCTTTATATAACAGAATACAGATTTGTACATCATCTGAAAGCTGAATAAATAAGCTTTCCATTAATGTTTTGCTGTGATTCAACTATTTGAAAATCTGGAGTCTGACGGTGCAATAAAAACGAAACATTGAGAAAATCATCTGTAAAGTTGTCCGATGAAGTTCTAAGCAATGCATATTTACTGATCAAAAATTAAGTTTTGATATATTTACAGTATGAAATTTACAAATATATCTGGAGCATGATCTTTAATTAATATTCTAATGATTTTTGGTATAAAAGAAAAATCTATAATTTTGACCCATACAATGTATCGTTGGCTATTGCTACAAATATATCTGTGCTTATGATTGCTTTTGTGCTCTAAGGTCACTATTGTTAAGACACAAAGAAATTCCACACCATGTAAACTATCTATGAAATACAACTTTATTATTCTGTTCTCTGTGAAATGATATTCGTTTGTTGCTTTTTTTGGTATTTTATTATTTTTGGTGATGGATAATGAATGTGTTTTATAAACACAGTTACAGGAGTGAGGAAAAAGTAACATAAGTTATCAAGGGTCAAGAATCCAACTAAAACAAGCCATCACCTACCTCAAAGAATCCCTAAAACACGCCCTCACACTCATCACTAAACCTCTCTCAATACGATCTCCTGTAATCGTCTGACAGAATTAAAGTCAGTCTGGTTAGTGATGTCTGAAGCTGCTGATGCTGTTTGTGGAGTTGTTTAATCATCCTCTGCTTTTATTTCAGTTGATTTCATGTAAAGCTGTGGCCCGAGGTCAGTTAACAGCCAGCTGCGGTCCATCACTAACACTCAATCAGCACTTAATTAATCACTTAATTGTCCAGTGAACTGCAACACTAGACACAAGACCAGAAGAAGAATAGTACAAGGAAAAAGAGCAAGAGAAAGAGAGACAAGAGCAAGGAAAGATAGTTTGGGAGAGTTTTGAAACAAACAGTCCGATGGATGAAAGAACAACACAAGCTCTGTGTATACCACAAAACAAATGTCCAACAAACGCAGAAACCAACTTATGTATATGAAGAAATGACCTACAAAGAAGAAGATACATCAGACATAATGCTGTCATTCTCATATGAAAACGAATCCGAGAAGAATGTTTAATCATGAACACAATCAGGTGAGCACTTTTTAATAAAAACTATTGCAGTTTTCTCCTAAATGCTTACATTATCTCAGTTATTTAAAAATCAGCTACAGAAAACCAGCAAAGAACATTTACATTACCAAAGTACATGACTTCAGTGTAGCGTGAGTATTCTTCAGTTTAAAACACTCCCGTTATAATAAGTGAAGCTATCTACACTGTATAATGAATAAATATCTTTACACTGCACATGTCTGCAGTGTGTTAAAGCTCCAACACAGTCACCAGCTGATCGCGTCCATCTAGTCAAGGCTTGTATTTATATCTGAACCACTGAAGGAAAGGCTTTCACTTCCAGCCTTCATTAGCAACTACATATCACTTATAAATGATTGTGTACAAAGTTAATCTTAGTTATTAAGATTAATGTGGTTTCGTTATTTTTAAATGTGCTTCAAAAAACATTAGTATTCTCAGAATATTGACTTTCATATTAATTATGCAAACACTGTAATGTGCAGTGAATTGATAATAATTGATATTTGTGTGTTTTCTCCCTGTTTGTCAGAAGGGTTTTCCACTCCCTTTTGACATCAGAAGGAAGTAGATGGCTGGGGACACTGAGTCTCATTTGTTTCTTCCTGCTGTTCTTCATCATCGAAGCAGAGAAAGACCTGCTGAGTTACAAGAACACAGTTGAGGAGTTAATAACTATCAACAACTTACAGGACAGTTACACTGATCTAATTACTGAAAGAGATCAACTGCAGAACAAGTTCAACTCTTTGAGTCGGAGGAATCTGGAGACCAGAATCAAAGATCTCACTGATGACCAGTTACAGAGAAACTTTGACTCTTTGAATCAGAAGAATCTGGAGTTAGAAAACAAAGTCATATCTCTGACTGATGAATTAAAGAAAGCTTATGAACTATCCATTTCCTTTCATACAGCCTAAAAAAAGAGATCCAAAGAATATCAGATCCAAAGATATAAGATTGTGTTGATCTGGTCATTATCAACAGTGAACAGAGGTGTACAGTATTTGAGTAAATGTAATTAGTTACTGTATTAACTATCTTTTTGGATACTTTGTACTTTGAGCATCAAAAATATTAGCAACTTTTCAAGTGGTCATCTGAAAATAGTAGCACATTATTATACGTAGACATGGAAGAGTAAGCTCTGTGAAGCAGTCTTACAGGAGAAACAACACACGTCCCCACTGAATGTGCTTTATTACACTTGCTCAACATAAGTCTATTGTCACTGTAATATTACTTGGTTCAGAATAGAGGATACCGACCATGATGCCAAGACGCCAGAATGTTGCTATAGTTACCACAGTGTCAATCACAGCAGTTTCAGGAGCGAGTTGTGTTTTGTACACAGAGAGTTTAGGGCAGGGGCACAGTCCAACACACTGACGTTTAAATAATCCTGAAGACTTTGATCAGCTGCTGCAGGTGTGTTTAATTAGGCTTGGAGCTAAACTCTGCTGGAAGTAGGACTTGAAACCCCTTATTAGTGTTACCTTCTCTCTGACCTGCAGATCTGAGGCTTTTGCTGCTGGGAAAAACTGGATCAGGAAAGAGTGCAACTGGAAACACAATCCTGAGCGAAAGTATATTTAGAGAGAATGCTGTCACTTCAATCTGTATGAGTAAAAAAGCAGCTGTGGGCCAAAGAACCATCACAGCAGTGGACACTCCAGGACTGTTTAACCCAGCGGTCAGTGAAGAGGATCTGATGAATGAGATAAAGACCGGTGTGTCTGCTCCTGGTCCTCATGTGATTCTGCTGGTCATCAGGCTGGATGTGAAACTCACAGAAGAAGAGAGGAACACTGTGATGTGGATTCAGAACAGCTTTGGAGCAGAAGCTTTGTTCTACACCTTCATCCTCTTCACTCACGCTGATCATCTGAACACTGAATCTGTGGAAGATCACATTAGATGAAGTCCTGATCTCCAGCGTCTGATCGTCTGGTGTGATGGCAGATATCACTCGTTCAACAACAGAGACAGACGAAACACAGATCAGGTCACAGAGCTGCTAAAGAAGACAGCAGAGGGCACTATTACAGCACAGAGATTAGATTAGATTAGATTCAACTCTATTGTCACTGCACATGTAAGGTACAAGGCAACGAAATGCAGTTAGCATCTAACCAGAAGTGCAATAAGCAGTAAGTACAGAATATACAAGGTCTACAATATGTACAATAACTATACACATAAGTATTATGGACATACATAATTACAGAATTTAAAATTTTAAATACTATCAGCATGATATACAGATAGGTGTACTATGAACATACTATACAGATGGAATATGTGAAAGTGTATGTACACTATAGGCAGAACTATGAACAAACGAACATAATTTACACTATTGCAATGGAAAGTAAAGTGCATAGAAAATATTTCAGTGTGCAAATGGGTTATTCAGTGTATCTGGATGAACAGACAGTAGTGCAAGTGATAACAAGTTTTACTGTTTTTTGCTTGTGTAAATAAATAATAATAAATAAATCGGTCAGATGTAGTGATGAAGTGGGGGAGGAGTCTGTGTGTATGGTGTGGGGGGTGTCAGAGGGCAGAGTTCAGTAAGGAGACACCTGTAGGGAAAAAAGCGGTTCCTGGATCTCCTGGTCCTTGTCCGGAGGCTCCTGAAGCGCCTCACGGAGGGCAGGAGGTTAAACAGTCCATGGTCAGGGTGAGAGAAGTCCTTAAGAATGCATCGAGCTCGACGTAGACATCCAGCGTTTCCTCTGGATGTCCTCAATAGCAGGAAGTGGTGTTCCTGTGATGCGTTGGGCAGTTTTCACCACCCTCTGCAGTGCTTTGCGGTCAGCTACAGAGCAGTTCCCCATACCAGACTGTGATACAACTGGTCAGGATGCTCTCGATCGCACACCGGTAAAAGTTCACCAGGATGGCTAAAGACAGTTGGTTCTTCTTCAGTGTTCTGAGGAAGAAGAGGCGTTGGTGAGCCTTCTTGACCAGGGCTGGAGGTGTTTGTGGTCCAGGACAGGTCCTCCGTGATGGTGGTTCCCAGGAACTTGAAGCTGGAGACACGTTCAACAACCATCCCGTTAATGTGGATGGGGTCATGCGTGCTTCCTTTCTTCTTCCTGAAGTCCACAATGAGCTCCTTTGTCTTACTGGTGTTAAGGAGCAGGTTATTGTCAGCGCACCATGTGGCCAGGTGCTGTACCTCTTCCCTGTAGGCAGTCTAATCGTTGTCACTGATGAGGCCAATCACCGTGGTGTCGTCTGCAAACTTAATGATGGAGTTAGATCCATGCACAGGCTTGCAGTCGTGGGTGTACAGGGAGTAGAGGAATGGGCTCAGCACACAGCCCTGTGGTACGCCGGTGTTAAGTGTGATGGTAGTGGAGTGGGTGTAGCCTGACCTGACATGCTGAGCTCTGTTGGTCAGAAAGTCCATGATCCAGTTGCAGAGGGAGGTATTAATGTCCAGGTCTCCAAGTTTTGTGGTCAGCTTGGAGGGAATGACGGTGTTAAATGCTGAACTGAAGTCAACAAACAACATCCGAACATATGTATTGTTATTGTCCAAGTGTGTGAGTGCAGAGTGCAGCACTGTGCATACTGCATCCTCTGTGCTCCTATTTCTGCAGTAGGCAAATTGGTGTGGGTCCAGTGTGGGTGGGAGGCAGTCTTTGAGGTGTGCTAGGACCAATCGCTCAAAGCACTTCATAATGATGGGTGTGAGTGCTACAGGGCGATAGTCATTCAGGCACATTTGGGGAGGAGTGTTTCGGGACTGGCACAATGGATGTGGACTTAAAACATGTTGGCACAGTTGCTTGGGTGAGGGACAGGTTGAAAATGTCTGTGAAGACCCCTGCAAGCTGCTCTGCACATGCCCTAAGCACACAAACAGGAATGCCGTCCGGGCCGGCAGCCTTGCGTGCGTTGATCCGGCTCAATGCAGTGTGGACATCTGTGGAGGTGAATTTGAGGGGTTGGTGATCTGCTGAGTGTGTGGTTTTGGTGGCCGTCTCCTTGCTGTCGCTGTTGAAGCGAGCATAAAAGTCATTTAGCTCGTTAAGGAAGGAGACGTCTGTGACCGTTGGAGTGGAGTTGCTTGACTTGTAGTCACTGATGACCTGGATGCCCTGCCACATGCGTTTGGGGTCAGAGTTGGAAAAGTGTTCCTCTACCTTCAGCTTGTAGCAGTACTTGGCCCTTTAGACCCCACCATCAACTTACATCCCTGTATTTGCTGTAGGCCTGAGCATCATCTGACCTGAAGGCAGTGTTGTGGGCTTTCAGCACAAATCTAACCTCAATGTAAACACATCAATTCAGATCAAAGTAAATCATTAAATATTTTACAGTTGTAACACTGTCAGTGGTGGTGTTGATGTGATTCAGTACAGAGGAGGTATAGATGTCGATGTCCGTGTGAGAGCCACAGGCAGCCTGAGAAGCAAACATACTCCAGTCTGTGTGTTGAAACCTGTCCTGAAGTAAAGAGTCTGCTCCAGTTGGCCACACTTTGATGGTCCTCACTGATGGCTTCACACGGTTGATGAGGGGTAAATACTTGGGGGTGAGAAACAAAGAAAGGTGATCAGACTGTCCGAGGTTGGGGAGGGGGGTCGCGGTGTAAAGCTCCATCAATGTTTTGTGTAAACATGATCCAAAGTTTTGTCTCCTCTGGTGTGGCAGGAAACATGCTGGTGAAATTTGGGGAGCACTGTCTTTAATTTGCAGTGATTAAAATCACCCGCGATAAAAGCAGCCTCCGGGTGAGCAGTCTGTTGTTTACTAATGGCTGCATGAAGTTCGTTCAAAGCAAGCTTGGCATTAGCATCCGGTGGAATATAGACTGCGGTTATAATGGTGGAAGTGAACTCCCGTGGCAGATAAAAAGGTCTACATTTAACCATGAGAAACTCTAGGTTAGCTGAGCAGTGACTCCCAACAATGACAGTGTTCGTACACCAAGCTTTGTTGACATAAATGCACAATCCACCACCTCTTGTTTTGCCGGAGTCATCTGCTGTTTCTATCTGCCCGGAGCGTGTAGCGTCCGGCTAGCTCAATAGCATTATCGGTACGTCGCTGTGTAGCCATGTTTCTGGTGAAAACCATGACATTGCAGTCCAAAAGTCTCTTACTGTGGGTGATGCGAGAGACGCTGCCCCCATTTTGTTCACCAGTGACCGCACATTAGCAAGGAAAATGCTCGGTAAAGAGAGCTGGAGCGGTGTTAGCTTTAGCTTAGCTCTTAGACCTCCGCGGCGCCCCTTCCCCCCGCCTTGTGTTTACGATCTCGACGCTTTTTTTTTTTTTTTCCTTTTTTTCCTTTTTTTTTTTTTTTTTTTTTTTTTTTTTTTTTGACTTCCGCCCGGCCGTGTAGAGTGCGTAGCCTCGGGTGTTCTGGCGATCTCAGGGATGAGTCGAAGATTGGTGATAAAACTGTTGGAAAAGTCCTCAACGATATCCAAAAGAAAACGTCGGGTGTATGACGTTAAAGCAAAGCTGTTCAGTACGAACAGACCTGAGATGAGCAGGAAAAATACTGCAAAATTGCAAAAACTGGAGAGACGCTGAGCATCGCGATGTGTACGCGCCGCCATCTTGGTCTATTGGAGCACTTCAGCATGCCACAGAAAGTTCCTGAAGGCTTTTTTTCCAGTTGGGCTGGAGCACTAATAGTTACTGCAGTGATAGTTTTAGCTGCTGCAGCAGTTACAGGACACGGTTAGATAACAGGTGAAGGTCGGTTAACAATCTTAAAGCAAGTGACAAGAAGAAGAAGAAGAAAAACATTCACATAGTTAGGATGCAAAACAAATATTTGTCTATAAATGCTTGTCGACTAAGAATTGAAAGCTTACCATAACTATTGTAAATGAATCTGTCATGTAGTGAAGCTCTTCACATGATGCTGATGATCAGCTTGTGATGTGCCTTCATTCTCAGGAACAACAAACAAAAGCAAAAAAAATACTAAGGCAAATTTATTCATAGCAAATTTCATACACAAAGGTATTCAAAGTGTTTTAAGTAAAAATAAATACAAAAACAAAAAAATCAAAAAACACAAAAGATTCATAAGGATTAAAAACAGAAAATAAATATGATTAAAAAAAATTAAATTTAAATTGTGAAATAAAGTAAAAGTAGCATACATGAATGTAACCATTAAATACAGGTCCATGAGTAAATCACACTTCTTCTGTTGTTTATGCATTTTAAAAGTTGTCCATTATGAATGCATTCTTATACAAGCTTTATTTTTTCTGATTATTAGCCCAGTTCTTTAACCAATTCATAATCAGAGGTGTAATTTGTAGTCATTAAATATTATCCTTGTAAATAATTTTATTTTAATGCTGTAAATAAAATAAAAAAAGAACATTTAATGTTATTTTTAATTAATTTACATTTGTTTTTCATTGGCAGGATATAAGCAGTTATATTAACATATAAATAGATAGATATAAAACACATATTGATTGTATGTATCTTTCAGTACTTTATATTCATTTGTCATAATATGGGATTTCCAAATAAATGTTTGTTTGTTTCTTCGCTGCCTAAACTATTCAAATAAAACCTGGATGACTTTGATGTCTGAATATAAACTCATACATCACTCATTCACCGCTTTACAAAAACTTTATTAAAAATCACATGTAAAAGGGGACATGTTAATCAAGTCATTATTTATTTAAATAATATGAATATTCATCATAAGGTAACATTCCGAGTAAAAGATTAAACGGGGTTCTATAGAACATTAGGATTCTTGACTCAATTTTAAGCAACACTGTATTCCAGAAAGCTTCTATGTAAGGAAAATGTCTTAAATGATGGCATAGTACTTTAATGCTGTTTATTTATTTATTTATTCTTCAGGTTCCTAAAATTTAGTGAATTAAAACAAACTTAAAAATAAATCCATAAAAAAGATTCTATATAGAATATTCTTTCCTTCTAAGACTATATTCTCAGAATTAAAGAAAAGAGAAAGAAAAAAGTAAATCAGGGGTCATTAAATAAGCAGGTAAAACACATGTAATGTCCAGAAATATGCTAATTTAAGATGCTGGAGAAAAAGACCTTTTCCACGTCGGCTTAATCCTGCCCTCATCTACTTGATTAAAATTCCAAAAGAGTTGTTAAAGTATAGCACAGCCAAGCACCACAAAAAGGAAAATCACAAACCAGTCTACTATACAATTTTAAGATGAAATGTGGATTAATGCGTATTTGCCTTTAAAATTATAGTTTATCCAAATGAATTTGGTATTTGATGTCTGAACTTATACAGCGTGTACATAGGCTACTAGTTGTAAATGTAATTGAAAAAGTAATTAAGAATAAAACTGTTTTTGATTGTCTGACCCTCAGCTGGGGTCATACTGGGTTGATTACTTTAGTAAATAACTTCTAATTTCTAGTGTGAAATATAGGAATTAAATATTTGTTTAGCTATGATCGAAGCTCACTCTATTTTGTTTTAAATCTTTAAATTGTTATTCTACCTCAGCAGTTTGAGGTAAATTTGTCTGCAAACGCTGCCCGCAAAATCATTGCCTGATAAGGCTGTGTACACATCAACCCAGCTGTGTAAGATTACAGAAAAAAACTCTTATTCACAAAAATCACTTCACATGCACAAAATAAATGCAAACACAATTCTTCACAGATCTGAGATTCTTATTAAAAGTTATAAACGTTTCATAAATGCAAACACAATTCACAGATTTTTATTAAAAGTTATAAAAGTTTATTACCCAGTGGGCACCTTGATATTGAAAAGACATCAAATTGACATCAAACACTTTACGGCCATTTGACATCCATACACAGACACTCTTTCAACCACCAAAATAATGGCACGAAAACTTCAGAACTGTGCAGCTGGTATAAACACAAGCTTTGACGAGACCGGCTGCGATCAGCTCCCGGGGCCGCGTCAGAGCCGTAACACTGCTGATGTGTGCAGTGTAAAAAACCCTAATTTAAACCGCACACGTCTGCAGCGGGTTATGGCTCCGTCATGGCCACCGGAGCCAAAGCGTCCCAGAAACGGCTCTCCATGCTACTTCGCTAAAGATAGACGCCTAGTCCACAGTTCAAATACAAAATAAACATCCTGTGCAGACTAAAATACAGCTACAAATCTTTCATCCTTGTCACACATAATTGAACTTTAAGTGTATTGACTTTGTATGTACAGTCGTGGCCAAAAGTTTTGAGAATTACATAAATATTAGTTTTCAAAAAGTTTGCTGCTAAACTGCTTTTAGATCTTTGTTTCAGTTGTTTCTGTGATGTACTGAAATATAATTACAAGCACTTCATACGTTTCAAAGGCTTTTATCGACAATTACATGACATTTATGCAAAGAGTCAGTATTTGCAGTGTTGGCCCTTCTTTTTCAGGACCTCTGCAATTTGACTGGGCATGCTCTCAATCAACTTCTGGGCCAAATCCTGACTGATAGCAACCCATTCTTTCATAATAACTTTTTGGAGTTTGTCAGAATTAGTGTGTTTGTCCACCCGCCTCTTGAGGATTGACCACAAGTTCTCAATGGGATTAAGATCTGGGCAGTTTCCAGGCCATGGACCCACAATTTCAACATTCTGGTCCCCGAGCCACTTAGTTATCACTTTTGCCTTATGGCACGTTGCTCCCATCGTGCTGGAAAATGCATTGTTCTTCACCAAACTGTTGTTGGAAGAAGTTGCTGTTGGAGGGTGTTTTGGTACCATTCTTTATTCATGGCTGTGATTTTGGGCAGAATTGTGAGTGAGTCCACTCCCTTGGATGAGAGGCAACCCCACACATGAATGGTGTCAGGATGCTTTACTGTTGGCATGACACAGGACTGATGGTAGCGTTCACCTTTTTCTTCTCCGGACAAGCCTTTTTCCAGATGCCCCAAACAATCGGAAAGGGGCTTCATCGGAGAATATGACTTTGCCCCCAGTCCTCAGCAGTCCATTCACTATATATTCTCTAGAAGATCAATCTGTCCCTGATGTTTTTTTTTGGAGAGAAGTGGCTTCTTTACTGCCCTTCTTGACACCCAGGCCATCTTCCAAAAGTCTTCGCCTCACTGTTCGTGCAGATGCGCTCACACCTGCCTGCTGCCATTCCTGAGCAAGCTCTGCACTGGTGGCACTCCGATCCCGCAGCTGAATCCTCTTTAGGAGACGATCCTGGGACTTGCTGGACTTTCTTGGACGCCCTGAAGCCTTCTTTACAAGAATTGAACCTCTTTCCTTGAAGTTCTTGATGAACCTATAAGTTGTTGATATAGGTGCCTGTGAAGCCATTTTTATGCAACGCAATGATGGCTGCACGCGTTTCTTTGCAGGTCACCATGGTTAACAATGGAAGAACAATGATTTCAAGCATCACCCTCCTTTTAACATGTCAAGGCTGCCATTCTAACCCAATCAGCCTGACATAATGATCTCCAGCCTTGTGCTCGTCAACATTCTCACCTGAGTTAACAAGATGATTACTGAAATGATCTCAGCAGGTCCTTTAATGACAGCAATGAAATGCAGTGGAAAGGTTTTTTTGGGATTAAGTTAATTTTCATGGCAAAGAAGGACTATGCAATTCATCTGATCACTCTTCATAACATTCTGGAGTATATGCAAATTGCTATTATAAAAACTTAAGCAGCAACTTTTCCAATTTCCAATATTTATGTAATTCTCAAAACTTTTGGCCACGACTGTAGGCTACAGCACAACAAAGCAGGACATAGCAATAAACACAACAATAAACACAATTAAACTGGACAAAACATAACCATTTAGCCAACATCACCATGGTAGAACTCCAAAATCAAGAAAAACAATGTCGGACAGGCAAATCACGTGGTCTCGTGAATCCAGTTGCATGGCTTCTGAAGTGCTCCTGGTGTGAGTTGGCATCGTGTGGAGGACGAAAAAAAACCTTGTTGGAGTCGTAACGCGCCGCAGACGTGTGCAGTGTAAACAAAGGGTAAGGAGTGATGTTCTCTTCAGTCACAGAGAAACATTTCAGGTTTTCCCAACACTGACCTGTAGATGACTGCTCAATAACTTGCTCGATGAAACTTAATGATTCTATCATTCTCAGTGACTGCTTCTAGTTGTGTATAAAAACAAAAATCCAGTGGTAATATTAATTTGGCGAGGTGTTGTGATTGACAGATGCATAATCACACTGAGTCTCCTCTTTACTGAATCTGACTGTAGCTTCACTGAGAGACTCTTCACACTTCTGGAAACTGACAGCAGCGTACAGGAGCCCATCAGAGGGGATTGTGGGTAACTGAACTGCTGAGTAAAGTGGATTCTGTGAATCAGAGGGGATTGTGGGTAACTGAACTGCTGAGTAAAGTGGATTCTGTGAATCAGAGGGGTTTGTGGGTAACTCGACTGTTGAATAGAGAGGATCTGATTCAGGATCAAGGTGCCTGGTGTCTTGAATGTCTTCTTGAGTCTGTAAGAAGTGAAATTTCCAAAACATGAATCACACAGTATCAGCTTAGACATTTCACATATTGAGATGCAGATTACAGTTCTGAAACTCACCGTTTCATGATCCCCTGTCTGTCTTCTGTCTGTTGATGAAATGATGCCTGTGTGAACAAGAGAAACATCTGAGATGCAAAAAAAAGAGATGATTTTAAAGGGAAACTCCACCCCAAAATGTAAATTTAGTCATTAATCACTTACCCCCATGTTGTTCCAAACCCGTAAAAGCATTGTTCGACTTTGAAACACAATTTAAGATATTTTGGATGAAAAACGGGAGGCTTGTGACTGTCCCATTGACTGCCAAGTAAATTATACTGTCAAGGTCCAGAAATGTATGAAAGACATACTTACGCTGTACTGAAGAGTGTACGCAGTTTGCATTCAGCAGATATTCTATAAAATGGTGCTACAGTGATGTGGAGTGACACAGAGGAGATAAATTGTTGAATAAAGTAATTTTTTTGTTTTCTTCTCATACAGAAAGTATTCTCGTTGCTTCATAACATTACGGTTCAATCACTGATGGCAGATGGACTAATTTATTTGGCAGTCTGCTCATACTTTCCTGGACCTTGACACTGTTATTTATTTGGCAGTCTATGAGACAGCCTCAAGTCACCCTGTTTTCATCCAAAATATCTTAAATTGTGTTTCGAAGACAAACAAAGCTTTTTAAGGGTTTAAAACAACATGGGAGTAAGTGATTAATGACAAAATGTTCATTTTGGGGTGGAGTAACCCTTTAAACTGCGACTGTATTTTTGACCAGCAGAGGGAGACAAGCTCAGGAAAGAAAGATTTACTAAATGTGCAATAGAGTGTTTGTGTCTCACCATGTTTGTTGTGTTTCAGTTTGAATAAGATTAAGGCTATAACCAGAGCCAGCAGGAGCAAACCCACAGAAACAACAGCTATTACAAAAAAACCTGAAATCACACAAAGAGATTTTGACTGAGAAACAAGGTGAGACCATGACATTTATCAACAAATATCTTTAGAAACATACATACAACTAAAACTAATGAATAAATAGATAAATCACATCCAAAACAAAACTGAGAAACTTCTAAATTATTCGGAATCTTACCAGACTTCGCTTTTTGCTGGTCTTTATATATATAAAAAGAGACTGTGACTTTTCATCTCATAATTTTGAGATACTTTTGTTCTTGCCATTTTGAGTTTATATCTCACAGCTTCCGCAAATTCTATATTACTGAAACAGCACTGGTCAAGGTTACTAATGATTTGTTAATTGCCTCAGATTCTGTTTATCTTTCAATTTTGATCCTTCTTGATGTCAGTGCCGCTTTTGACACTGTAGATCATTTGGTTTTAATTACTCAGCTAGAAACTGTTTTTGGGGTCTGTGATACTGCACTTAATTGATTTAAGTCCTACCTCTCTGATCGTAAGCAATTTGTGTCTATGGGGGGATTTAGGTCTAAAACTGGTGCTGTGCAATCTGGAGTCCCTCAGGGATCAATTTTGGGCCCCTTGCTTTTTAACAATTATATTTTTCCACTTGGTCAGCTTTTGAGATCTCTTGGTCTAAAATTTCACCTTTATGCAGATGATACTCAGATCTACATACACACTAAACCTAATGACACTGTGCCTGTTGATTTTATTTCCACATGTATTTCTAGGATAAAAGAATGGATGTCACAAAATTTTCTTTGTCTTAACAGTGAAAAAACTGAGGTTATGCTCATTAGTTCACCCCACCAGTTACGTAAAGCTGGATCAGTTACTTTGCCCTTTGATAGTTCAATTATGGAGTTTAAACCAAAACTAAAGAATTTAGGGGTGATTTTTGAGCCACATGTTCAAAACACTGTTAAAACCTCCTTTTTTAATCTTAGAAATATTGCCAGACTACGTCCAATGCTGTCTTTTCCTTTTGCTGAGAGGTTGATAAACACTTTTGTGTTTACCAGGATTGATTATTGTAATGCCTTGTTGGTGGGGGCGTCAAAAACTACCTTAAACAAATTGCAGGTAGTGCAAAATTCGGCTGCTAGAATCCTTACTAGAACTAAGATGAGAGATCATATTACTCCGGTCTTGGAGTCTTTACATTGGCTCCCTGTTAATCTTAGGGTTGATTTTAAAATTGTGATGCTTACTTACAAGGCTTTGCATGGGTGGCACCTCAATATTTGTCTGAGCTTTTAATTCCTTATAATCCAACACGTGACCTTCGCTCATCTGAAACTGGCCTTTCAGCTGTTCCATTAACCCGTTTAAGATTGATGGGCGACAGGCCTTTTTCTTCATTAGCTCAAAAACTGTGGAATTCTTTACCTATTGAGATAAGGCAAGCTAAAACTCTTAGCATTTTTAAATCTCGCCTTAAAACTCTTTTTTTTAGGGTAGCTTTTAATTGAACATTTGTATTATTTATTTTTTAAAATTGTTTTATTTTTGTTGTTTTGATTTGCAATTCTTTTCATATTTTTGCTTGTTGTATTATTTTATACAGTGTATTTGTTTTTGTTCAGCGCTTTGATATCTACATTTAAAGGCGCTATAGAAAAATAAAGTTCATTATTAAGTTTATTATTATTATTCACATTTTTCCTCATCAGAACCCGTGGGGCATATAGAAAGTGTATAATTCACATCATCGGCTCAATTAAAAAAAAAAAGAAAAGAAAGAAAGAAAGAATTTATAATGGACTGGTCCAAAACACATTGGAGACGGATTGTGAGATGCATTCCAGATGTAGATGTCACTTTGAGAAACTGAACAGTTTGTACCTTGTACCAGTTGGTCCTCTAAAAATAAAGGTAGCACCACTAAAAATAAACCCTTTATAAAAATGATGAGAGGATTATATAGACTATAGCCTAGATAGCAAAAAAAAATCAATCCATTATTTATAGCATCCACACTTTGTTTGAAATCAATCCATTACAAACACAAAAAACACTTTTATAATTAATGAGTCTGTTCTTTGTTATAATGAGAGGATTCGCGAGTGTGCAGAGCTCAGCACTAAATAATGCTGTTTGAGCTGTAAGTGGATTGATTAACTGATTGTGTTCGAAATCAACAGATATGTCTGTGATTGGTCACACTGCTCAACGCTGCAAAAACACGTTGAAAACAGAAACCTTTGACACTCTCTGCACACATATGCACTGAAGTGACTGCCAGAAAAAGAGAGAAAAAGCATTCGCCGATATGCTATTATTTTGCTGTTTGTAGATTCCAGAAAATCCCTTGCTCACGAATATTTCAATGCAAAAACCAATGCCACGGCAGGCCAGATTACCCAAAATTACCCATAATACCTTACCCAGAATGACTGATGTCTGTTCCAAACAAGTCATAGTTGTCTGGTTTTGAATTGTAGATGTTGCTAATTTCGTAGTAATTTCTGTCAGTATAGATGGTGGTTTTTATTATAAACATTCAAGGGAGCTGCTAGTTGGAATCCAGACGGACAAGCTATTTGTGAACTTAACATACTGCTGCGCAACATTATTGAGGATACTAATTAGCCTGTTATTATTGTCATTATATAGTTCTAAAGAAACAAATGACAAATCACATTTAAAGTAATTAAAGAACTTAAATGTTAAAATTGCATTGTATATGTTTTATATATATATATATATATATATATATATATATATATATATATATATATATATATATATAAAAATTCATGGATCTGACTGAGTGGACAAGCTGTTAATTCCCCAAACCCACCCATAAATAGTCATAATTGCAAGATGAAGATGTGAAATCCAGTATATGGAATCATTTTTCACTCATTATTTAATTAATTTCTGTTACACACACACACACACACACACACACACACACACACACACACACACACACACTAACACACACACACACACACACACACACACACAATCGAAACATGAATCTGTCTGAATAAGTGCAAGAACAGAAGAGCTTCAGCATGACGAGAAAAAGAGGTAATTTATCTCACCAGGATTTTCTGTTTCCTGGACGGTTTCCTTTTTAGTGTCAGATGAGGTCATTTCTTAATGAAAAAATAAAAAAAAATAAAAACCACAATATTTCTTACACATGTTGTACATTTATCATAATATCACTTTCAGTTCAAACTGAGAAGCAGACTCACCAGCCTTTTCCTGGGATGTTTCTCTTTTGGTGTTAGATGTCGTCATTTCTGAAAATACACAATCATGCTTAAAAAAATTAGAGGAACATATTTCTATCTAATATAAGAGTCGCTGTCTAATCCAGTCTTCTGTTAAACACAACATGTGACTGAAGAAAATCTTCTAAAAGCAGACAGTAACTAGATGTCAAACTCCAGTTTCATGCCCAAGACTGATTCAAGTCACATTTATTTCTATAGTTTTTTTTACAACAGGCCTGCAGATTGCTCAAAGCAGCTTCACTGTAATAAAGAGGATAATAACCGTGTTGATGCTATAAAATTAACCAGTTATGAAACAAATTCAAGATCAGCTGTAAATCATCTCTACAGAAGACAATAGTACCATTATTCAGATCAGTTGAGTTCAATAAGTGTTATTGAGAACGACTTTTTGGAACTGTATCTTTATCGTTATCTTTATAGTTATCGTTCCTGCTGTGAATGGGGCTTTAATGTTGTACATTAGTCAGTTCTGTAAGCTCTTATGAAGCTGCATGACCCTGTGTGAGGAACCATTTAAAACAACATTTAAAAAAAAAACATCTTTTGTGCTCCACAATAAATAAATAAATTAATTAATTAATTAATTAATTGCAATGACAGTATGAAAACACAAAAGAAGCAGCAGCAAGTTTTACTCAAACACGAGGGTTTTGTTGCTTGCTGTTGTCTGTGGTTTTCAGCTGGTGTGAAACATCTCTGTTCACACACATCAGGCAGGTTACTGTAACAGTTCACCCAAACAACTATCACACCGTTAGGAAAAAAAGAAAAAAAAAAAAAAACAGAAAAGGTGTTGTAATGTTCTGCTATGTTAAGTTTACAGACATTTTCTTTAACCTAAAAACATACCATAATGCAAAATTCAGGTAAAACACCTGTTAAAAAATCAGTGGATTCTTCTATCACATTCTTTCTAATCAAACACACCTGAACAAGCTCAGTGTCTTCAGGATTACTAAGGTTACAGGAAGATGATTTGAGCTGAACTCTGCAGGACAGCTGCTCGGGGACCAAACATTTGTGTTCATCTGAAGGTGAATGATTCGCTTAGTGAAAGTCTTTTACCTCTGGTCAGATGTAGCTGAACTTCAGTGAATATGAAGGACCCAGAGATCTCCTCTCCACACCAGTATTTCCCAGAATACTCTACTCTCAGATCGCTGATCTTCACAGTAAAGACTCCAGCAGAGGTTTCTTCAGTCAGAGAGAATCTGCCGTTTATTCTGTTATTTGATGAAACACGAGCTCCGTCTCTGATGCAGATACTGGGCTGATCTCCTCTGCAGAAAAACTTCTGTGTTTGTTTCCTGATGTGTTTACAGCTGATGGACGCTGATCCTCCGACAGACGCTTCATGAATGACCGCTGAAGAGCACAACATTAAATATGATGAGTTTGATAACAGAATGAGCAGAAACACTGAGATTCTTCTCAAATAAACATCCTCACCGTCCTTCATGATGATCACGAACTCAAGGGGAAGGTTAAACACGTCTCTCACTGCACACCAGTATTTCCCAGCATCCTCTGCTCTCAGCTCAGTCATGTTCACAGTGAAGAGATTGAGTTCAGTGTCGTCCTTTACTGAAATCCTTGGTTTTATAACATGATCTTCATCTGACTGAATGATATTTTGAGCATCTTCAGTGAAACTTTTCCTCATACAGACATTTTATATTTTTTTTCATCAAACACTTTCCACTGCGCAGACACACTTCTTCTTTTATTTCATCATAAGGGCAGCATTTGATCTCGACTGAATCTCCTTCACGTCCGATCACTGGAGGCACTGATAGTCAGAGAGAAATAGAGATGTATTTATACACTGAAACACATGCATCTGTTATTGAACTGCATGGTTTGTGGTGTCTGTACATACTGGTTAAAGTCAGCTGATGTTTATTGGTGAGAGAAACAGAAGTCAGATGGTCGTGTCTGGTTTCTGCTCCACACCAGTAAACTCCAGCATCTCTCAGGCTCACATTACTGATGCTCGCTGTACTCCATTCCTGCTGTACTGTCAGAAAACTCAAAGCGCTGCTTCTCTGATGAACTGATGCTCTGACAGATCTTCTCCTCGTTCTCTTTACAGATGTGTTTGATGAGCTGCTGTTTCTCAGGGTAATTACAGCTGAGTTTCACACTTTCACCAATAACAGCAACTGATTCACTTGATTCACGAAAACGATCACCTATACACAAAAACAATAAAATTCAAATCTTATTTTCTCATTTTAACTGCTACAAATTGTCCAGAAACAGGCTCCACACAGAAACTCTTTACCTTGACTGATCTTCAGTGTGATCCTCATGAACAGAAGATCATCAGCAGTATTCACTGCACATCTGTACGTTCCTTCATCAGCTGCAGTTAAATCACTGATAAAAACCTTCAAAACTCCTGCACTGGTATCATCATACATGAGCACTTTACCATGAGGGATCCACTGATTCTGTTCAACAGAGATCTCCTGTGATGAATCTTTCTGGATAAATTTCTTGTTTCCTTTGAATTCTTCTGGAAATTCACACTTAATGAAGACTGATTTACTGATGTAGGCCTCAACCTGGACAGAAGTTATCTGACCTGCAAGACAATATTTAATGATTGATTTATTTCATTATTAACAGTCAGGAGAGATTTACATTTCTTATTTAGAGAATTTATAAGGATTTTTTCATTAAAATGAATCTAAACTCACTATAAACATTCAGCTCAATCTCTTTAATGAAGGTTATGTGAGTATTTGATGTTTCTGAAGGTGGTTTATCTGCTCCGTCTCTCTCCACTCCACATAAATAAACTCCACGCTCCTCTGCAGAAATGTCTCTGATGGTCACAGTAAAGTGATCTTTCTGACCGTCAGACAGGATGAACTTCTCTTCAGATGATTGTGATGATTGAGAGCTGCTCAGCACAAGCACAGGATCTCCGTTCACTCTGTACAAGACTTTGGTGTGTGTTTCAAACTTGTGTTCATATTCACAACTGAAAGTGATTGTTTGACCTTCATATGCAGATCTGATAACAGACGTCCCACAAGAAGAAGATTCTGAAAATGATTTCAATAAATCATTGTGACATGCACTGAAATCTTAAAATGTTATTAGTATTATTATTATTATTATTATTATTAAAGATGCACTACAGAGAACTTTAGTCTCTCTATCGCCCTCTCTGTGTGACACATGAAGTGTGACGTTTCTTGCAGAGTTATTTATGTTAACATGGTTTGTGCTTGTTTGTATGTCACCTGTGATCAAAACATGAGCGAGATCTGTCATCCTACATCAAGACAGAAACATACTGACAGAAAATGTTTGTCCTACAAGGAATATTTCCAATATTAGTAACGTTTAGTAGATGGTCTTCTTTCTGTGACCTCTCAAATAACAATGACATAAAACTAAAAATCAATACAACACAAATTATAAATAATAAAAACAATTTAGACAGTTAAAACAATGAATTAAGAAAGTTTGATCAATATTATATATTAAATTGCTTTGTAAATGAAATTTTTGTCCTCGTAGTGCACCTTTAAACAATACTATAATAAAAATAAAATAATAATTTAAATAAAATATAAAACATACTTTTGTTCACCTTGTTGTTCAAAACTAACTCAACATCACGACTCCATTTCTGATTGTTTCCACATTTGTATTTCCCATCATCCTCTCTGCTGAGGTTCCTGATAAACACTGTGAAGAATCTGCTGTTTTCATCATCATACAGAGAGAATCTCTCATTATTAACCCAGCGGCGCTGAAGCTCAGTACTGATGCCAGGTTTACAGTCTCTGTCTCTGTTTCTGCAGAAATACTTTCCTTTAAGCTGATCATTAGACTAATATAAAATATTATTCATGCACTTGAACATTACACTCCCTCCAGAGCAGCCAATCACTTTAAAACAGAGAACCTGACCTGACAAACACAAGATCATTTGCTCTGGGTTATTATATAATCAACCTGGGCAATATAATATAAAATATTATTTGACCAGTAAAGAACTGACCTGAGATCAGACAGAGAGTGATGAAGATGATGGGGATGGCCCTCATTCCTGATTGACTTCAGTCTCACAAATATTGAGAGAAAATCCAGATCAGATCACAATCCAGCAAGAGCAAGAGCTGATGAAATACACACTGAATGTAATGAATGTAAATTATCATTAAAAGCACACACATCCTCCTCTTACATTTCTGCTTCCTCTTTCTCTAAACAGCTCCACCCATGATCAGGGCGTTAAGTGTGAAAATATGTGTGAAAGACTCTGCAAACATGCAAAGAAACATATACTATATAACATATAACACACAAAGCTATATTAACAAACACTGACAGTATACATGTATAGTTACTGTTTATGGCTTTAAAGTGTTTAAAGGCATTTGTTGTAGCTTCATGCTGCAATCATTACTGAAAACAGAATAATAATAAAAAACAAAGTTATGTTTTATTTGATGTCAGTCATCTTAAAACATGATTAAACACACAGTTGGAATTCTATGAGTATTGGATGTTGTGAAAGGCCTACAAATTGATTGAGATTCATCATAAGATCTGAGAGATTTCTAGGTTCTTCTGCTGTCCATCACTTGTATCTGATAGATTAGTGTAATGGTAAGGGCCAATTTTACGTTTCAATAATTTGTATGGTATTGTTTCTTGGAGTGTTAATTTCAAGCATAAACTGAATATTTCATATTTGTATCTTTCTTTCTGAGGTAGTTCTGTTTTTTTCCTGTATTTATTTTATATATATTTATATATATATTTTCAGTACTGTTTCCTATGTTTTCTGATGTACAGGCTAATTTCTGTTCTGTTTCTTTAATGGTTACGCCGACTTGGGCGGAAGATTGAACTGGGTAGTTGTTCGTGTATAGGAAATAAGGGAGAAACAGTTTTCTTACCGTTTTTCGTCTGTCATTAAAAAAAAAAAAAATAACTCTTGTTTAAACGTTAAAGGTAACAGCAGTTAAAGGTTTTAACAGGTGAAACCATAGGAAAGGCTACAGGAGCCATCAGGATTTTGTATAGTTTTCTAATTTTGTGTTTGGATTAAACTTTTTTGATTGACTTCTGTGACGAGTAAGAACCTCATTTCCATTTCCAGCCAAGTTAAAAAAGAACTACACACCTACAATTAAAGTAAGAAAACTTCTCTTTTTCGTTTGAAGCGAGCAATATTTTTGTTTTTAACGTGAAGATTATCGAGTGATTAACGCAACATCAAAGACCATAACGTTACTTGGATATTAACGGACTTTCGCGGGATTCTCGGCTGAGATTCTCCGATGCCATTTGGATTACATACACTACGGATTTTGCTGATCGGACTTTAGTGAGCTTTCACAACTTTTTCGGACGTTTTGGGGATATTATTGGACTTTGAATATTGCTGAACTTTGCTGCGTCATGGTCCCGCCATGTTTGCGTTTCCACACAGCATCGCAAGAGGGCGATCTCATCTGCTTTCGTGATGAACGCAATGCGCGCTTTGAACACGAACATTGATTACTATGGAAACAGAGGAATTGAACGCGGCCTCTAAAAGAGTGCCGAAGATGACTGTTAAAGCACAAGAGGAACGGCTTCATCACTTGTTGGGAACTAGAAGAGCCAAGCTGGGACATTTAACAAGGCAAATGAGAGAAATTGAAGCTTTGCTTGAGGACTCTGGTAATGTTGACACTGTGTATGATTGTATAAATGGTGAGTTCGCACAGTCCTTTGCTGCATTCCAAGACATTAATTATGCAACCAGAGAATTTATGTCAGATGATGAGGCATATTTAGATCAGTTACATTGGTTCGAACCGAAGTCTCAAGCAGTTAAGCACTTTGTAGACAAGGTTAAAGACTGGGTTGAAAAAGTAAAACTCCAATCCAAGGAGGCAGAGCAATGTGATGCAGAGGTTGAATGTAATGACAGTGCCTCAATGGTTATCTCTTCTTCACAACTGCCTCTCTTTCCAAAAAAAAATCTCGTAGTCAGGTGGCTTCAGGTGTTTCATCTACAGCTTCTTCTAGACTGAAAATTGAAACTGAAAGGGCAGAGCTGTTGGCACGAGCTAATGCGTTATTACAGAAACAAGAGCTTGAGAGAGAGGAAACTGAGCTCAAAGCAAAGAGGGAAAATTTAGAGCTCCAAACTGCTATTGCTGCGGCTGAAGCCAAACTTCAGGTGTTGTCCATGAATGAACCAGCTCGTAGTGTTTCTGATGCATCTGGTAATGCAGCTAGGGCTGCCAATATTGCAGAAACCCTTAAAGCTACACCTAATCAAGTAGTACGGCCACAAAACATTTTCTCGTGAGCTAGCACCTGATACTGATGCAGTTCCAAGAGACAGTGATGTGCATCATGATTTTGCTAAATCACAACCAACAAGGTCAGATGTGAGAATTCCTTCACATGTTGATACCGGAAGCTTGTTCAACATAATGCAACGTCAAAATCAAGGGGCAACCAAAGGTTCTGGTACGCAGCTGTCAACACATGCCTTCTGAAAGGGGCTACAAAGAGGCTAAAAGACTACTCTACCAACATTTTGGTAATGAGTACACAATCGCCACTGCCTATACAGAAAAGGCACTGAACTGGCCAGCTTTAAGGCCTGAGGATAATAAAGCCTTAAATGAGTTTGCTCTTTTCCTTACTGGTTGTTGCAACACCATTGACAGTGTGGAATATGTTGAGGAAATGGACAGTCCAAGCAACATGCGTGCAATTGTATCCAAGCTTCCTTTCAAACTGAGAGAAAAATGGAGAGCAGTTGCCTGTGAGCTTCAAGAAAGGACTGGCTTGAGAGCAAGATTCTGTGACTTGGTTAGTTTTTGTAGACAAGCAGGCAAAGATTGTTTCGCATCCACTGTTTGGCAATATTCAGGATAACACGATGGCAAAAAGACAATCTCAAATTCAAAACAAACAGATCAAGTAACTTGCAAGTGAAAGAAAGGAAAACCACATTTGCAACAAGTGTAACACCTGTTCCAGAACCCAAAAAACAAAGAACAATGGAAAAAGATCTAGCAAAAGCAAGCCATGAAACCCTCTGCTTATGCTGTAATAAAAACCATGGATTGGACGTTTGCAGCATTCTGAAGCATAAGCCACACAATGAAAAACTTGACTTTCTGAAATCTAAAGGCTTGTGCTATGGTTGTTTATTACCAGGTCACACGAGTAAAGGTTGTGTGCAAAGACTAACTTGTCAAAAATGCTCATTAAAGCATCCGACCATTCTTCATCTCCAGACAGGAAGCCAGTGCTTCCAAAATCTCAAGATGGAGACAGCTCCTTAACTGTCACTGACACTGTCATCAGCGAAACTTGTGGCTGCACTGGGGCTGGTCATTTGGTGTGCTCTTTAGCCATAGTACCAGTTAGAGTTAAGTCCAAAAAAAAAGCAATCAGGAAGTTTTGACTTACGCCTTCTTGGACCCAGGAAGTTCTGCGACATTTTGTACAGAACAGCTAATGAAGGAATTAAAGCTAACTGGCAGGAAAACAAACATCCTACTGCGTACTATGGGACAGGAAAGGTCTGTTAGTACACATGTTTGCACCGAACTGGAAATAAGTGGAATGAACGAGAATAATTTTGTGGATCTCCCTCAGGTGTTCTCTCAAAAAGAGATTCCAGTTAAAGGAGAAAACATTCCGCAACAGAAGGATGTTCAGAAATGGAAATATCTTGAAGAGGTGCATCTTCCTCAGATCGATGCCGGTATTGGCTTACTAATCGGAACAAAATGTACCTAAGATTCTTGAGCCATGGAAGGTCATCAACAGTAGAGGAGATGGGCCTTATGCTGTCAAGACCATCCTTGGCTGGATTGTAAATGGACCTTTGGAGAGAGAGAACATCCAAACTAACAGAAACACAGGATGGACACAGGTGATGGCAAACAGGATTTCAGTGGTAACTTTGGAGAACCTAATCCAACAGCAAATGAGGTATGATTTTCCTGAATGTGAACAAGCTGAAAATTTGGAAATGTCCATTGAGGATAGACAGTTTATGAAGTCTGTATCACAGTCCATAAAGCTTGTAGATGGGCATTACTGCATTGACCTTCCTTTGAAAAAAAAGGATGTGATGTTTCCCAACAACTATGTTGTAGCTTCTCTCCGTTCACAATTTCTAAAAAGAAAATTCAAAAGAAATTCAGCTTTCTACATGGACTATTGTAGTTTCATGGAGGACATGCTACTCAAAGGTCATGCTGAGAAAATCCCTGCAAGTGAAATTGAAGGAACCCTTGGCAGAATCTGGTACATCCCACACCACGGGGTGTATCACCCACAAAAACACAAACTTCGAGTGGTGTTTGACTGTGCAGCTACCTACCAAGGAAAATCACTCAACTCGCAACTGTTGCAAGGACCCAACTTGAATAATTCTCTTATTGGTGTTCTGGTGAGATTCAGACATAAGCCGATTGCCCTTGCAGCAGACGTAGAAGGGATGTTTCATCAGGTCAGAGTTCCTGCTAAAGATAAAGATCTGTTAAGATTCCTTTGGCTGCCACAACGCCAGGGCCCAAACCCTCCATCTGCTGTAGGTGAACCAAAAACAACTGATAGCAGCTCTCAGTGATATGTGTCGGGTCCCCGCTATAATAGCAGCAACATTCACAAATGTTTACAGAACAAGCGGGAACCCAACGTGCCTGTAGCTTTCTATATTTCAGTTTTATCACGTGATAGAAAGTCTAAGGTCTAAGGTCTAAGAAAGTCTAAGGTCTTTTCAAGCTCAAGGGCAAACTCATCGAATCTGCGACCTATAATGCATCAAACTAAGATTGATATAAAGACACAAAGTACTGCCATCAAGTTGGCATTTTTAAACATTCGCTCACTAAAAAATAAATCATTTCTAATCAATGACTTTATAACCACAAACAATCTGGATTTTATGTTTCTAAATGAAACATGGCTAGAAGACAGCTGCAGTGCAACAGTCCTCAATGAAGCAGCCCCTCCTAACTTTACTTTCATGAGTGTCTGCAGGACTGTTAGGAGAGGTGGAGGTGTAGCTGCTCTATTTAAAGATGTCTATCAATGCAAGCAAATGTCATTTGGTCAGTACTTGTCTTTTGAATATCTAGGGATTGTGCTGAAAGGTGCTCCACGCATTCTGTTTATCATTATTTACAGGCCTCCAAAATACTCTCCAGCCTTTGTTGAAGAGGTCACAGAAATGCTATCAATGATTTCCTCAGAGTTTGACTGTTTTGCTATTGCAGGGGATTTTAATATTCATATAGATAATGCAGAAAACAAAATTACAAAAGAAATGATAACGGTTCTAAACACTTTTGACCTGATTCAGCATGTGCATGGACCCACACACAAAGGTGGACACACTCTAGATTTAATCATCAGTAGGGGTCTAAACATTTCATCCATTGTTATTAAGGACGTAGCACTATCTGATCACTTCTGTATTTTCTTTGATATATTGATCTCTGCTACCAATGAATCTAGATCTGTCTCTGTCAGAAGGAGATGCATTAACGAGAACACTAGTGTGCGGTTTATGGAGGCTATATCTCTAACACCAAGCATTTTCTGCAGACTCTGTTGATATTCTCCTTGATTCCTTTAACTCAAAAGTTAAGAATGTTTTTGATGATATTGCTCCAATAATAGTCAGTAAGAAAACAAACAGACAGAAATCAGTTTGGAGAAGATCAAAAGCAGTTCAGACTCTGAAAAAGACAATGCAGAAAAGCCGAGCGGATGTGGCGGAAGACGAAACTTGAAATTCACTATAGCATTTATAAAGACAGCCTTCATGCTTTTAATGTGAAACTAGCCACAGCTAGACAGAATTTCTTCTCAAACCTTATAAACAGTAACTTAAACAACACTCGTACTCTTTTTGCCACTGTTGAGAGACTGACAAACCCCCCAAGTCAGATTCCCAGTGAAATGCTCTCAGTTACCAAATGCAATGAGTTTGCTTCCTTCTTTTCTGAGAAGATCATTAATATCAGGAAGGCAATTAGCACATCCTCAAGTAATGCAGAGGTCAGACAGATCTGGACGCAATATCAAAAAGATACTATGTCTATTTTTGAAGCAATTGATAGCAAAATTTTGGAAGAAATAGTGCAGCACCTAAAATCGTCAACCTGCGATCTTGACACACTTCCCACATCTTTTTTCAAAAGTGTGCTTAACTGTTTAGAAGCAGATCTCTTAGAAGTGGTGAACGCCTCACTTCTTTCTGGGACATTTCCAAACTCCCTGAAAACTGCAGTTGTAAAGCCCCCCCCTGAAAAAGAGCAATCTTGATAACACCATTCTGAGCAATTATAGACCAATATCTAATCTTCCTTTTATAGGCAAAATTATAGAAAAGGTAGTTTTTAATCAGCTGAACAAATACTTAAACTCAAATGGATACCTGGACAATTTTCAATCTGGTTTTCGACTGCATCACAGCACAGAGACAGCGCTCATTAAGATAATAAATGATATTCGCCTAAATTCTGACTCTGGCAAAATATCAGTGCTGGTATTGCTAGATCTCAGTGCTGCGTTTGACACTGTCGATCATAACATACTACTAGAGAGACTGGAAAAACTGGGTCGGGCTTTCTGGGATGGTACTCAAATGGTTCAGGTCATACTTAGAAGGGAGAGGTTATTATGTGAGTCTAGGAGAGCATAAGTCTAAGTGGACGTCCATGACATGCGGAGTCCCACAAGGCTCAATTCTGGCACCGCTCTTGTTTAGCCTGTATATGCTCCCACTAAGTCAGATAATGAGAAAGAACCAAATTGCCTATCACAGCTATGCTGATGATACCCAGATTTACCTAGCCTTATCGCCAAATGACTACAGCCCCATTGACTCCCTCTGCCAATGTATTGGTGAAATTAATAGTTGGATGTGCCAGAACTTTCTTCAGTTAAACAAGGAAAAAAACTGAAGTTATTGCATTTGGAAACAAAGATGAAGTTTTCAAGGTGAATGCATACCTTGACTCAAGGGGACAAACAACTAAAAATCAAGTCAGGAATCTTGGTGTGATTCTGGAGACAGACCTTAGTTTCAGTAGTCATGTCAAAGCAGTAACTAAATCAGCATACTATCATCTAAAAAACATTGCAAGAATTAGATGTTTTGTTTCCAGTCAAGACTTAGAGAAACTTGTTCATGCCTTTATCACCAGCAGGGTGGACTATTGTAATGGTCTCCTCACCGGCCTTCCCAAAAAGACCATTAGACAGCTGCAGCTCATCCAGAACGCTGCTGCCAGGATTCTGACTAGAACCAGAAAATCTGAGCATATCACACCAGTCCTCAGGTCCTTACACTGGCTTCCAGTTACATTTAGGATTGATTTTAAAGTACTTTTACTCGTTTATAAATCACTCAATGACCTAGGACCAAAATATATTGCAGATATGTTCACTGAATATAAACCTAACAGACCACTCAGATCATTAGGATCGAGTCAGTTAGAAATACCAAGGGTTCACACAAAACAAGGGGAGTCCGCCTTTAGTTACTATGCCGCCCGCAGTTGGAATCAGCTTCCAGAAGAGATCAGATGTGCTAAAACATTAGTCACATTTAAATCTAGACTCAAAACTCATCTGTTTAGCTGTGCATTTGTTGAATGAGCAATGTGCGATGTCCGAATTGATTGCACTGTATTTTACATATTCACTATATTCTATGTAAAATCATTTTCTATTTTTAACTGTTTTAAATTCATTTTAAATACGTCAATTTTTAAATCATTTCCAATGTTTTAAAATTGCCTGTTTTATGTTTTTTAAAATTGCTTGTTTTATTTTTGTTATTATTTTTCTTCATGATTATTTTACCTTCTTTTATGTAAAGCACTTTGAATTTACCATTGTGTACGAAATGTGCTATATAAATAAACTTGCCTCTAAAATGTTACTTTTAAGGGGACACTGCACAGGAAGTGGAGGAATACAGAATGAGTGTCCACTTATTTGGTGCTACATCCTCCCCAAGTTGTGCAATCTACGCTTTGCAAAGGATGTGCAAAGGACAACAGTGCACAGCATAGATCAGAGGTAATTCAGACAGTCCTTAGGAATTTCTATGTGGATGATTGTTTGTCGTCTGTGGCTACTGAACAGCAGGGTATTGCTCTAATGCATGACTTAAGGGAGATGTGTGCATCAGGAGGATTTAATTTGACCAAGTGGATGTCCAACAGTCGCACTGTACTTGCATCCATAAGTGAGGAGAGCAAAGCTAAGACAGTTAAGGATTTGGACCTGGAGAAAGACAAGTTACCATTGGAAAGAGCTCTAGGGGTTCAGTGGTGTGTTGAGACAGACACTTTGCAGTTCAAAGTAACCCTACAGGAAAAGCCTCTTACAAGGAGAGGTATATTGTCCATGGTCAGCTCCATTTATGATCCCCTTGGAATACTTTCTCCAGTTATTCTTCCTGCAAAGCAAATACTGCAGGAGCTTTGTAGAACAAAACATGACTGGGATGACAAGATTCCAGAAACTCTCAGACATCAGTGGAATCTGTGGCTGGCTAGTCTTCAGAACTTGAATGACTTTCAGGTTGAAAGATGCATGAAGCCACTTAACTTTGGTGAAATCACCTCAGCGCAGCTGCATCATTTTGCAGATGCCAGTGAGCTGGATTTCACATTCTTTATTCGAGCCTTTGAACATGGAGTAGAGAGTAAGACAACAAATAACAAAGACAGATTGTACTTCTTAGAACAGTTTACAATGGGACAAATTTCATTGGGGCAGAAAGGGAGTTGCAAAAGGCCATACAAAGTTTAAATAATGACAGGATTCAAACCACAATGCTTGCAAAAGGTGTGCAGTGGATTTTCAATGCTCCAACTGCATCCCACCATGGAGGAGTGTGGGAACGTCAAATACGGACTGTCAGAAAAATTCTCAACTCCATTGTAAAACAGCAGGTCTCTTGATGAAGAAAGTCTTCAAACGCTCTTATGTGAGGTGGAAGCAATAATCAATAGTCGTCCCATCACTAAGGTGTCCAATGACCCAAACGATTTGGAGGCCCTTACTCCAAATCATTTGCTGCTGTTGAAAGTAAAGCCGCCCATGTCTCCTGGGGGTTTTTGACAAAGCAGACCTGTATTCCAGACGTAGGTGGCGCCAAGTTCAGTATATGGCTGACATATTTTGGAAGCGCTGGATCAAAGAATACTTACCAGACCTGCAAGAAAGACAAAAGTGGCAAAGCCTAGTACAAAATCTCAAGCCTGGGGACGTTGTATTGGTTGCTGATGATTCCGCACCACGAAACTCTTGGGTAATGGGACGTGTGCTACAAACATTCACAGACAACAAAGGTCTTGTGCGGCAGGCCCGAGTGAAAACAAGCACAAACATTCTTTTACGTCCTGTTACTAAGCTTTGTTTACTTTTAGAGGCAGATTTATAGTCTCCTATCTGTTATGGGTTTATCACCTAAATTCAGGTTAGCATCTTATTGAGAAAAAATTCGGAGATTCAGTTGAAACTATTTGGTATCTTTCTTTTATGTAATTTGTTTGGCTCTTTAGTATAAATAGGTTGTTAATTGTTTCGTTGAACACAAAGACAATTAGGGGCTGGTGTGTAAGAGCCAATTTTACGTTTCAATAATTTGTATGGTATTGTTTCTTGGAGTGTTAATTTCAAGCATAAACTGAATATATCATATTTGTATCTTTCTTTCTGAGGTAGTTCTGTTTTTTCCTGTATTTATTTTATATATATTTATATATATATTTTTTCAGTACTGTTTCCTATGTTTTCTGATGTACAGGCTAATTTCTGTTCTGTTTCTTTAATGGTTACGCCGACTTGGGCGGAAGATTGAACTGGGTAGTTGTTCGTGTATAGGAAATAAGGGAGAAACAGTTTTCTTACCGTTTTTCGTCTGTCATTAAAAAAAAAAAAAATAACTCTTGTTTAAACGTTCAAGGTAACAGCAGTTAAAGGTTTAACAGGTGAAACCATAGGAAAGGCTACAGGAGCCATCAGGATTTTGTATAGTTTTCTAATTTTGTGTTTGGATTAAACTTTTTTGATTGACTTCTGTGACGAGTAAGAAGCTTTTTTCCTGTTCCAGTGAAGTTAACATCAATCGAACCGATTGCTTAATTTATGGATCCCATATGCTTTCACTTCTGCTTTCATGGCCAGTGGAAATTAAAATCATCACCAACCTCTCACTAGTGACGGGGGAAATAAAGCTTTTCTAATCTTTGAATCAATCGAACCGATTGCTTTGCAAAATGATTGATTGTTTTGAAGCGTTTGAAACATCTGCTGATGACATCTGCTGTAAATACAACAAAAACACAGGCCAAACTAACATAAAACAGCTTTATCAAACCAACTGCAAATGCTTCATTGAAATTGTACTCTATTAAAGGGGTCATGGCATGGATTTTTCTTTTTACACTTGTAGATATGATCATAGAAAGCTTTGAAAATAAATCTGTATCAATAATACTTTTGAGCTTTTATTATAAAAATGTACAAAAATCTAACCTCATTGGTCTTTCTCTGATACACATTGGCCATGATTAATCATATCCTTTTATCCAATTCTTTTTACAACCTGTATTTGCCAAGAGAACAGCCCTGAGTCTTTAATGCCTGAAGAGTGTAGAGAACATCTGACAAGAGATCTTCATCCAGAATCTCTCCAGACCCTTTAGATTCACAGCTGCATGTAAGTGATTCTTGGATCTTCCCACAGTGACTTTTGGAGAAGTCGTGGCCTAATGGTTAGAGAGTTCGAGTCTTGGGCCAGCAGAACCTGTAGGTGGGGGGAGTGAATGCACAGCGCTCTCTCCACCTTCAACACCACGACTGAGGTCACCTTGAGCAAGACACTGAACCCCCAACTGCTCCACGGGCACCGCAGCATAAATGATACCCACTGCTCCGTGTGTGTGTGTGTGTGTGTGTGTGTGTGTGTGTGTGTGTGTGTGTGTGTGTGTGTGTGTGTGTGTGTGTGTGTGTGTGTGTTCACGTGTGTGTGTGTTCACGTGTGTATGTGTGTGTGTGTGTGTTCACGTGTGTGTGTGTTCATGAGTGTGTTTCACGTGTGTGTTCACTTTGGATGGGTTAAATGCAGAGCACGAATTCTAAGTATGGGTCATCATACTTGGCCGTCTGTCACTTCACTTTCACTTCTTCTTCTCTTTAGGTCACACTCTCTTTCTTCAGGGTTCAGCTCAGAGGACTGGGACAGAACTAGCTGTGTATTTGTTTTGTTATAACTAATCCATTTTTGTTTTGATTTTGATGTTTGTTTGTGGATCACTGTCCTGATATAAGATTTCTAGCAGGGACAGTCATTTTTTTTCATTTTAAATCTAGTATTTGATAGAATCCATGGTGCCCTCTATCTGAACAAGATATCCAGGATCTCTGGCAGAAATATATGCCCATATCTTTAAAGATACAGCAATATATTTTATTGCTGCACATCAGAAATGTATTCTTTGGTTTTACTCACTGTGATATGATTAAGGAAATTTGGCCTTCGTGTTCCCTCATATTTATATTCCTGTGGAACAGGAAGCCAAGGCTGGAGAAAAAAAAATGCATATATGAATTGGAATATAGTCAGAAGAATTTCTAGCAGTACTAATAACTGTGGCCATTGTACTAGAGAAAAATATTTATTTCATAATGTGATTTTCCACACCTTAACTTTAAGAGCACAACTGTATGACATCATGGTTTTTGTGTGTGTGTGTGTGTGTGTTTGTTTTTCATGAATGATGTTGTAATTCTACATTGAGCTGTCATGTCCTTTTTAGTTTTTTCTTCCTCAGGTAGAAAAGTCTCAATTTACATTGAAACATTAGTTAATTTACTCTAGCACAGTAGATTAGAACTAGGGCTGGGCGATGCGGGCAAAAATTAATATCTCGGTGTTTTTTGGCCGATTTGCGATATACGGTATATATATCTTGGTATTTTAATTTTTGTATTTGGATTAAAAAAAAATCTGTATTTAATATACTGTACACTCACTGTTTACAAAGAATGGTGTGAAAAGGGAAAAACATCCAGTATGCGGCAGTCCTGTGGGCCAAAATGCCTTGTTGATGCTAGAGGAGAAAGGGTCGACTGATTCAAGCTGATAGAAGAGCAACTTTGACTGAAATAACCACTCGTTACAACTGAGGTATGCAGCAAAGCATTTGTGAAGCCACAACACGCACAACCTTGAGGCGGATGGGCTACAACACCAGAAGACCCCACCGGGTACCACTCATCGCCACTACATATAGGAAAAAAGAGCTACAATTTGCACGAGTTCACCAAAATTGGACAGCTGAAGACTGGAAAAATGTTGCCTGGTCTGATGAGTCTCGATTTCTGTTGAGACATTCAGATGGTAGAGTCAGAATGAGAACATGGATCCATCGTGCCTTGTTACCACTGTGCAGGCTGGTGGTGGTGGTGGTGTAATGGTGTGGGGGATGTTTTCTTGGCACACTTTAGGCCCCTTAGTGCCAATTGGGCATCGTTTAAACTGCCACGGCCTACCTGAGCATTTTTTCTGGCCATGTCCATCCCTTTATGACCACCATGTACCCATCCTCTGATAGCTACTTCCAGCAGGATAATGCACCATGTCACCAAGCTTGAATCATTTCAAATTGGTTTCTTGAACGTGACAATGAGTTCACTGTACTAAAATGGCCCCGTCCATCACCAGATCTCAACCCAATAGAGCATCTTTGGGATGTGGTGGAACGGGAGCTTCGTGCCCTGGATGTGCATCCCACAAATCTCCATCAACTGCAAGATGCTGTCCTATCAATATGGGCCAACATTTCTAAAGAATGCTTTCAGCACCTTGTTGAATCAATGCCACGTAGAATTAAGGCACTTCTGAAGGCGAAAGGGGGTCAAACACAGTATTAGTATGGTGTATGGTGAGTGTATGTATGTATACACAGCAAAATCCCCAGTGTTAATTTAACACTCTGAGTGTGGACTCATATAAACACCGAAGTAGTGTTAAAAGTAACACTGAATCAGTGTTGAAGTTAATGAGATAATTAGGTGTTTGAGTGATGATTGACTATTATTGAAGACACCTGATGCTAACAAGCAGAATCACTAAACGAGAAAAAACACAATTTGTGTGTCACCATTATAGTGGTCAGTGTTTGCTTTAGTTGGGATCTTGACCCTTGACTTTTTAACATTAAATTTTGTTTGGCTGATATAACTGAGTTATAACAGACAGATAAGCCGAGAGTGAAAGTCATCAGGTTGTGATGATTATGTTTTAACGTAATCATTATGTGACCTGAATCGCTGAATTCATTCAGAGTCTTTTCTCTGAGTTATATTTCCTTGATTGAATATAACAACTTTTAATACCACAGTGAAAAAGTCTGTATCTGATATACATTTTGTAAGGGTCCCTCGCAAACTGTTCTGATTTCTTTTTCAAGATTTATTGTTTTAGGCACACACAGACATCAAGAATCAGTGTATGAATCTCAACAACGGTGACAAACAGCATATTCAGATAAACAGATCAGATCAACTCTGAACATCACAAAACTAAATACTAAAAACTCACATAAAAACGGCAAAAATGATGAGTTTTTATTGGCTATAACATGCTTTTTTGATGGTCACCATTGTTGTGATGCTCACGCTGATTCTTGATGTCTGTGTGTCTAAATAAAAACTTATTTATTTATTATGTAGCTGTAACTTTTAAAAACATCTGTCTGATTAGGCCAAAATGCAAGGTCTTCTATTTTTCATTTAACTTATGTAATAAATAAAGACAATCCAACTCAAGTATTCAAACCCAAAACACAACCAACAACACATGACCACATTTCCTCTGGTTTGTTTGTCTGTTATAACTCAGTTACCACAGCCACACAAAACCTAAAGTTAACCACTTCAGGGTCAAGATCCCAACTAAAGCTAATACTGACCACTATAATGGTGACACACAAATTGTGATTGTATTCTTTGGTGATTCTGCTTGTTAACATCAGGTGTCTTCAATAATAGTCAATCATCACTCAATCAAAC
This sequence comes from Cyprinus carpio, assembly GCF_018340385.1. NCBI lineage: Eukaryota > Metazoa > Chordata > Actinopteri > Cypriniformes > Cyprinidae > Cyprinus > Cyprinus carpio. The sequence goes on from NC_056597.1 coordinate 32,003,320, forward strand.
ACCTAATTATCTCATTAACTTCAACACTGCTTCAGTGTTACTTTTAACACTACTTCGGTGTTTATATGAGTCCACACTCAGAGTGTTAAATTAACACTGGGGATTTTTCACTTACAGCTCAATGTTGTCCAACAATATATATATATATATATAATATTAAAAGCTTATATATATATATATATATTTCACTTACAGCTCAATGTTGTCCAACAAAACAATAGGCCTACATATTAAAAGCTATGAAAACAAATAAAGTGAATATAACCATGTAAGCCTTTATATTATGTGCAAAAAAGGGTTAAAATCACATTTCATTCTAACATTGTAACATTGCAATCTAGAAACAAAAATAAGGCTTTTAAAGCAGAAGTTAAATTCACTAAACTAAAAATGAAAATAAATGAGAACAAAAGCACATAATTGTGTTAGGGTATTTTGATTACCACATTACAGTCACTTTACAGTCAGTGCTATCATAAAAATAGACTTACTTGTAGGTTTAACATTCTACATGTCACGTTTATTGTCCAACTACAAACATTTCAGCGAAATGTATATTTTAGTCAGAATTATTGGGCTCCTATTTAATTGAGCGCAGTCTGTTTGGCGCACATGCGCGCTGTGGCGCTCGTTCACTGAAATGAAGTTTAGCGGAGAATCCCAAAAGACTCATACACTTCTGATAGAAAAGTGGAAATATTTCCATGGCTTTCTAACATTTACAGATGGAGAATATACCTGTAAAATGTAAGTTATGCAATCAGGGAGACAGCACATCTCAAACACATTAAACAGCGCGAGTCTCTGTCTGCGGCACGCAGTCTTTCTGTCACTGCACTCAGCTATCTGCGCTTCAAGCTCGGCGCGCGTCTCCTCTTAGAGGCGATATCTTCTTCTTCTTTAGTAAATCGGTTGTCATATTTATTCATATTCGTATTCGTATTCATATTCACGGCCTTCTATTTAAGTTTTCACCATTTATTTTACTATAATTATGTGTTTTTATTTATTTATGTATTTTTGGATTCAAAGCTGTATACTTTTTTTTTTATGTGGAATGCTGCTATATTAATGCATAATTTGGATTATGTTTCGTAAAACTGTCTTTCTACTTACAGTTAACATCATTCTAAATCAGTTAGATCCATGGATTTTTTTATTTTTATTTAGTTATTTATTTTAAGAATGACGGAATTCATTCACGTTTTAAGTGTTATAAGTGCATATGTTATCATTCAATCTGTACCTGCTACTGTATGGTGTATCCTGCTTCTGTGGAGAAAATCAATATAAAGTGAGGGGGGGGGATATTACAAATGACAAAAACAAACAGTTTTCATGTCATTTCACTGTTTCATTATTTAATAATTGCATGAAAAAATAAAGAACAAAAAAATAAATAAAATAAATTGTTTTTGTTGTAAATGTCCATACATACCACTGTGGTGATTTTCATATTATTTTACTAATTGCATGCCAAAATCATAAAAAATGCTATCTTTTTCACTATACGGTCATATTTGAAAATTCATATAAAAACAAAATCAGATGTTTTCTGCAAACTCCACCAGACTCTTGTTCTACAAGTCCCCAAGTACCACTGTGGTCATGAATATGAATACGAATATGAATAAATATGACAACCGAAGGATTTACTAAAGAAGAAGACGGTAGTGTCTTTAACATGTTTTTCCAGGGCAGCAACAGAGTGTAGCACGTGAGTTTGCGTGTTCTCATCATTTCAGTGACGACACGCCTCCAGGAGCTCGGCTTTTTCCGGACAGAATCGGAAAGCTGTATTTTTCTTTTATAAATATAAAACTAAAGACTTTTTGGAGATATGAAGGATGCAGTACTACTCTATAGGTACTCAAGATTAACATAAGATTAGGTGAAACTGTGTATGTTATGTACCCCTTAATCTACCACGCACCGCTGAGTAGACGCGCGATGAACTTGAAGCGCAGATGGCGTGACTGCAGTCTTTCTGTCAGAGCATATGACGGCCGAGCCGCTTAAACTGATATGCCAAACCAAACTATAAACTATGTCTTACCAGTTTTTAAAGGCCTTAATATGAAACTTGTCACATGTTTAAAACAAATTGTATTATGCACTTTCTCTGCAGCAGCTCAGTCTGTGTCCTCCGCTGTATTTTCAGATGTGCTCGTATCAAACTACTATATATCGAAATAAACGCTATTGCCTCATATCGAATTGCTTATAAAGAAAATACTGATATATCGTACTATTGCATTCCATTTTCAACTGCAAATTAGAGGTCATATCAAAAAAAAAAAAAAAAAAAAAAAAAAATACATATTATAAAAGTTTGAAATCTTTTTGAAAACACAAAATGCTCAAAAAAAAATAAAGGAACACTTTTTAATCAGACTATAGAATCAAGTAAATTAAACTTCTGGGATATTGATCTGGTCAGTTAAGTAGCAGAGGGGGTTGTTAATTCATTTCAGCTGCTTTTTTGGTGTTAATAAAATTAACAACAGGTGCACTAGATGGGCAACCATTAGAAAACCCCCAAAACAGGAATGGTTTTACAGGTGGAGGCCACAGACATTTTTTTCCCTACTCATCTTTTCTGATTGTTTTCACTAGTTTTGCATTTGGCTAGGGTCAGTGTCACTACTGGTAGCATGAGGCGATACCTGGACCCTAACGTTGCACCGCAAGTCCAACTCCTCCAGGATGGCGCATCAATGTGTGCCATTGCCAGAAGGTTTGCTGTGTCTCCCAGCACAGTCTCAAGAGTATGTAGGAGATTCCAGGAGACAGACAGTTACTCTAGGAGAGCTGGATAGGGCCGTAGAAGGTCCTTAACCCATCAGCAGGACCTGTATCTGCTCCTTTGTGTGCAAGGAGGAACAGGATGAGCACTGCCAGAGCCCTACAAAATGACCTCCAGCAGGCCACTTGTGTGAATGCCTCTGAGAAAACAATCAGAAACAGACCTGTGCTCACTGCCTGGCACCGTGTAGCTTGATTGGCATTTGCCATTGAACACCAGAATTGGCAGGTCCTCCTCTGGGGCTCTGTGCTTTTCACAGATGTGAGCAGGTTCACCCTGAGCACATGTGACAGATGTAAAAGGGTCTGGAAAAGCGGTGGAGAATGTTATGCTGCCTGTAACATTGTTCAGCATGACCGGTTTGATGGTGGGTCAGTGATGGTCTGGGAAGGCATTGTCTACAGGCTACACAATGGCACCCTTACGGCCATTAGGTATCAGGATGGAATCCTTGGACCCGTTGTCAGACCCTACGCTGGTGCATTGGGTCCTTGTTCCTCCTGGTGCACGACAATGCTGGGCCTCATGTGGCGAGAGTATGCAGTCAGTTCCAGGAGGATGAAGGAATTGATACCATTAAATGGCCCCCACGATAGCCTGACCTAAATCCAATAGAACACCTCTGGGACATTATGTTTTGGTCCATCTGACGCCGCCAGGTTGCACCTCAGACTGTCGAGGAGCTCAGTGATGCCCTGGTCCAGATCTGGGAGGGAATACCCCAGAACACCATCCTTTGTCTCATTAGGAGTGTGCCCTGATGTTGTCAGGCATGCATACAAGCACGTGGGGGCCATACAAACTACTGAGTACCATTTTGAGTTGCTGCAATGAAGTTTCAGCTTAATGGACTAGCCTGCTGCATCCTTTTTTCACTTTGATTTTGAGTGTCTTTGAATTCAGCCCTCTGTAGGTTGATAATTTTCATTTCCATTAAACAATGTGGCATCTTTTCATTCCTAACAAATTACCCAGTCCATATCAGTATAGATATCCTACATGATATTTTTCCCCATTGAGATCTGATGTGTTTTCAAAGTGTTCCTTTAATTTTTTTGAGCAGTGTATATAATATTAGTAGAAAAAGTAACATATATAATATTAGCAGTTAAAAGTGACATATCGTGAAAAATTCCGAGTTTTAGTGTTATAATCGGATCATTAGTACATCTACCAACACAGAAAACATGAAAAAAGGTCAACATAGTAACTAGAGTTAGGTATCATTTGAATTTGATCAATTCTAATTCGGCTTATCAATTCCAATTCATTTTGATTTTTTTTAATCACATTGGATGTGATTAAAAAAAATTAAATATATTTATTCTGTGTCTCTTTTTTTACAAAAGAGTTAGATGCAGCTGAATAGGCCACCATGAATAAAAATCAACAGGATACATTAAGAGCTGGTTTTGTGAAAAATAGAGCTGCGCGATTCTGGAAAAATTGAATTTTTTTTTTTTTTAAGTTAAAAAAATTATACAACTTAACAAAATCACATGTAATTTTATGAATGGATGATGCAAAGACTCACTCAAGATGTCCTTGTTTCATTACTGGATGAATCAGCATATTTGAATGACTCTTTAATGAATGATTTAAAGAAATACATTTTAACAGCCTCTTTTTGCCACCTACTGGTGTAAAAATGTAAGTGTCAAAATAATTTCAAAAGTTGATTTCAACCTCTGCCTTTAGAAGATTGACCAGATTTTCTCATATAAGAGTATATGGTGGAAATTTTATCACAGTAATGTCACAATTGAAAAAAAAAATAGTTTCATTTGGACGTTCTTAGATTTCATGAGAATCGCAAGTAAATTTCTGACAAACAGCTTCTGATTTATTTTGAAACAGTTTTTGATTGCTCCATAAATGAGAATATTTTCAAAGTAAATGAGAAAAATGACAGGCTCAAATAACACACCTCACACTCTGGTGTGTAATAGCCTACTGTACAAACAGTGAAATCATTCAGTGATCCTGGACTAAATATCCACACTACGAACGCTGCTCAGAAATACAATTCACCTGATCTATAATATATGGTTAATGTTTTAAATTGAAATCAAGTGTATGTTATTACTGTCATATATCACATGGCATGAATGATGAAAGCAACTGCAGAAATAAATCCTTTACTGACAGACCAAGACATGAAAAGTCACTCTGATGATTCTGGAGCAGTTTGTTCTTTAGTGTGTTTGTTCTGGTGGGTCTGAAAACTACCTAAATAAGCGAATCTCTCGCCGCAGATGGAGCAGGAGTAAGGTTTCTCTCCTGTATGAACTCGCTGATGGATCTTCAGGACGTCTGATCGAGCAAACGTCTTGTCACACTGTGAGCATTTAAATGGTCTTTTTCCAGTATGAATCAATGTGTGCATCTGTAAAGTAACACCCCTACGGAAACTCTTCCCACAAACGTTGCAGTGACATGGTTTTTCTCCAGTGTGGACTCGCTGATGTTCTTTAAAATGAGTTTGATTAGAAAAGCTCTTCCCGCAGTCGGAGCACAGATATGGTTTCTCTCCGGTGTGGGTCCTCTCATGATTGTTTAGACTAGAAATATGACGGAATCGTTTGTCACAGTGTTTGCACTGAAACGGTTTCTCATCAGAGTGGATTTTCTGGTGTGACTTTAGAGACCCTGAGTTTGTGAAGGCTTTCCCACATTCACTGCACTGATACGGTCTCTCATTGGTGTGCAAACGCACATGCGTCCTCAGATGAGCTATGTGGTTGTAGCTCTTCTCGCAGTGAGGACACTTGTATGGTCTTTCTCCCGTGTGGATTCGCTTGTGAGCAACAAGATTCAATTTGGAGCTGAAATTCTTGTCGCATTCGCTGCACTGGAAAGATTTTTCACGGTGTGTCTTCATGTGAACTAGTAGTTTAGAATAAATTAAAAACAATTTCCCGCACTGTTCACAGTGAAACTCCTTCTTCCCGCTGTGCTCTTTTGAATGAAGTCTCCTCTCTTCTGCGGTAGGAAAGCTGATGTTGCATATCTTACAGCTGAAGTCTTTCTGTTCTGTGTGTGTTCTCTCATGTCTCGCTAAATGACCCTCTGAACTCAGTGTTTTTCCACAGGTGCTGCAGGAGAAACTCTTCACCTGCTCTTTTGAAGTTAAGTCTGTTTCTTCATCAAGTTGAGTTGTTTCTTCATCTCCATCAGAAGATGAATCTCCAACGGCATCTGAAAGGAACAAAACATTTAATAAAACAACTTTCAAATATACTTGAATAAAGTTAGTCTGTTATAAAATCACATAATGCTTTTTTATTTTTTGCAATTAATTTATTAATTATTATGATTCATTATGTATGAATTATCACAATGTACTGCAACAGGGTATATTCAGGAATCATGGAGTTAAATTTGATAAATTTTAAGACCCCTTTTAAGACTCTTTCCATACAATTTAAGACCTCATCGCCACTTCAAGTTTTAACCGGTTACATTGGCGACATACTGATTGTAAGATAGCTAGGGTTGGGTATCATTTGAGTTTTATCGATTCCGATTTCGCTTATCCATTTTGATTCTTTTCGATTCCCACGCGAACGCAGGTTTAAATGTTTAAATCACACTGGTGTGATCGTACACTGCACGGATGAACCAAGAGTGATTACAAAGTTGTGATTGCACCATAGTACTGAATTATGAATAAATTAATTAATTACTAATAGTATAATAATTAAATGATGCATTAAGTATTTATTCATCATCGGCTTGTCAGATAGTTAATTCTGTCCATTGCTACAATATTTATCACAGTCAATCATAGCAATGACTTAATTTTTTACACTCGCGTTTGTCATTCCTGAAACAGTATACGTGGACAAACAAAATGTGGATTATGTGAGAAACCTTTTTGCTGTTATAATGGGAAGATCTGTGAGCACGTAAACTTGTGAAAACTATTAGTTCAGAGCGGTTAACTAACCTACAGTAAACACTTCTGATCTGAATCTGATCACCTTCCCTCACACAGACCAGTACGCCTCACGGCCCTTAGCCATGGTTCCAACTCCTTATCTTCCAACCATCTGCACAAAAACGCTCCGGTTACTGATGTAACCTTGGTTCCCTGACATAAGAGAACCAGCAGTCCTTTATGGCAGCCTCCAAAGCAAACAAAAAGCTGCTCTAACTGTCTAAACTGGTCTAGATATACACTCACCTAAAGGATTATTAGGACCACCATACTAATACTGTGTTTGACCCCCTTTTGCCTTCAGAAGTGCCGTAATTCTACGTGGCATTGATTCAACAAGGTGCTGAAAGCATTCTTTAGAAATGTTGGCCCATATTGATAGGACAGCATCTTGCAGTTGATGGAGATTTGTGGGATGCACATCCAGGGCACGAAGCTCCCATTCCACCACATCCCAAAGATGCTCTATTGGGTTGAGATCTGGTGACTGTGGGGACCATTTTTAGTACAGTGAACTCATTGTCATGTTCAAGAAACCAATTTGAAATGATTCGAGCTTTGTAACACGGTACATTATCCTGCTGGAAGCAGCCATCAGAGGATGGGTACATGGTGGTCATAAAGGGATGGACATGGTCAGAAACAATGCTCAGGTAGGCTGTGGCATTTAAACGATGCCCACTTGGCACTAAGGGGCCTAAAGTGTGCCAAGAAAACATCCCCCACACCATTACACCACCACCACCACCAGCCTGCACAGTGGTAACAAGGCATGATGGATCCATGTTCTCATTCTGTTTACGCCAAATTTCTGACTCTACCATCTGAATGTCTCAACAGAAATCGAGACTCATCAGACCAGGCAACAATTTTTTCAGTCTTCAGCTGTCCAATTTTGGTGAGCTCGTGCAAATTGTAGCCTCTTTTTCCTATTTGTAGTGGAGATGAGTGGTAACCGGTGGGGTCTTCTGCTGTTGTAGCCCATCCGCCTCAAGGTTGTGCGTGTTGTGGCTTCACAAATGCTTTGCTGCATACCTCGGTTGTAACGAGTGGTTATTTCAGTCAAAGTTGCTCTTCTATCAGCTTGAATCAGTCGGCCCATTCTCCTCTAGCATCAACAAGGCATTTTCGCCCACAGGACTGCCGCATACTGGATGTTTTTCCCTTTTCACGCCATTCTTTGTAAACCCTAGAAATGGTTGTGCGTGAAAAAAGTAACTGAGCAGATTGTGAAATACTCAGACCGGCCCATCTGGCACCAACAACCATGCCACGCTCAAAATTGCTTAAATCACCTTACTTTCCCATTCTGACATTCAGTTTGGAGTTCAGGAGATTGTCTTGACCAGGACCACACCCCTAAATGCATTGAAGCAACTGCCATGTGATTGGTTGATTAGATAACTGCATTAATGAGAAATTTAACAGGTGTTCCTAATAATCCTTTAGGTGAGTGTACTCTCAGAGCCCTCACTGGACAGAGCAGGGATATCCAATAGGAAGATCACCTGAGCTTTGAATGGAGTAGAGAGAACTTTAGGATCATAACCATGTCTTGATTTTAGGATGACTTTACAGTCGTTAGGTCCGAACTCAAGACACAAGGTACTGCTTGACAGCGCTTGCAAGTCACCCACTCCCTTAACCGACACCAAAGCTAGGAGGAGGGCCGTTTTAAGCGATAAGGGCCGCAAATCAGCTGAACTGAGCAGCTCGAAGAGGGGCCCTTGTAGGGCATGTAGGACTATAGACAGGTCCCAAGACCGCACAGACTGAGGGTGAGGAAGGATCAGCCTTCACGCACCCTTCAAGAACATTAACGATCAGGTCGTTTCTGCCAATCAATTGGCCAGCTTTGAGAGAATGGTTCACTGCGATAGCTGCCACATACACTCTGAGCATGGAATCTGAGCATTTATCCAAAAGGTTAGCATGTGGGACACGTCACATGACAACAGGTCCAAACTACGTGCAGAGGAAGAGCGACCATTTTAGGTTGTAAAGGCATCTTGTCGATGGTGCTCTTGCCTCTAAAATGGTATTGCTGATTAAGGTCCCATTGAGGGGCCATACATAAAAGCTCCACAGCTCTGGCTGGGGATGCCAAATCATGCCTTTTGCCTACGAGAGAAGGTCCCTCCTCAGCAGAATGGGTCACGGGGCTGCTGCTGAGAGCTGCACTAGCTCTGGGAACCAGGCTTGGTTCCTCCAGAGCGGGCCACTAGGAGGAGAGAGCACTTGGTCTCCCTGGCCCGCCTGATGACTCTGACACAGTGGTGGTTTACCCTGAAGCAAAACCGTCCCAGGCACCAGGCCACGGGCCAAAACTGAAGAGGCCACATGTGGAGCAGGCCTAGAGGTAATACAGAGTGGCGCCGGCCACCATGAGGCAGAGTAACCTCTGAAAAACCTTGAAGGGACATATTGTTCCCGGTTTGAGAGATGCTGCTAATCGCTGAATAGTCAGGGATCGTTCCTGCGTAATCTAAAAACTCTAAAATTGTTCCCAGAAACACAGCCTGCTGGCTGGGTAACAGTTGACTCTTCTGTGGTTTGATCGTCAACCCGAGGTGCCCTAAGTGGCTGAGCAACAGCTCTCTGTGAGCTGCCAATTCCCATTCTGATCTGACTAGAACCAGCCAATCATCGAGATAATTTAAAATTACCCACACCCCCAAATCTCAATCAGGGGAAAGACCTGCGTCTATGCACTTCGTAAAAGTGGGTGGGGCCAGAGACAGTTCAGACGGAAGGACTGCATACCGATAGGCCACTCCCTCGAATGTTAATCTCAAGAACAGTCTGTGATGGGGGCTATGTACATGAGAAAATAAGCATCTTACAGATTCACTGTTAGAAACCAGTCCTTGGGGCAAATCTGCACGAGGACCTATTTCAAAGTTAACATCTGAACCGCCATCTCATAAGTGATTCAGATGTCTGAGATCTAGAATATATCTGAGCCTACCATCTTTCTTTGGAACGAGGCAGTTGCGAACAAAAGAGCCTAATTTGCTGTTCGCTAGAGGTACTGTTTCCACATCATGAGCGAACCAGGGTGAGTAACTTTCTTTACTGTGTTTAGAACCCAACTGGAGGGGAGGAACGTGAGAGTGGGAGAGACGGGGCTGCCTTTATTAGAAGGGGATCCACAAGCAAGGCAAGGACAGACTCGTATGCTTTCAGTGAAAGCTAAAGCTCTGCGTGGGCACTGCCCAGACAGACGACGCACTCACTACCTGTTCTGCATCACGGCGCGACATTTGAAATTTGCTCAGAAATTTGCTCTTTTAGGTGCCAGATGGCCACAGAGGAAAGCTTCTCACTTCTTCCACTGCCAGGGCTTCCTCCTTTGGCTTCTTGATTACAGAGTCAGCGAAGAGATGATCCTCGTCACTGAAGGAGAATGATGTGATGAATGGCGCTCTGTGGCGACTTATGTAGGGGTCGACTCCTCCCTTTCTGGTGAGCTAAAGCACCATTGGTTTGTGCAGCTACACAAACGTGAACAAATCAGGCTTCAGTACAAAGTAAGGGGCCTTTCACATATCGCGTCTTCTGTGCACTCAAGTTCGTCCGCGCCGCATCGAGATAAAAACATTTCACCTTTTCAGAAAGCCGCAAGCGCACCGTGGGCAATGTGACAAGAACCAACCAATCAGCTTCATCTTTTCCCGTAACAACATTGAAAGCTCAGCCAAGATGAAGGCACAGCTGATCGTAGCTGTACAGGGATAGACATTTTTAAATAAATTTGGCAGCAGAACTACTGCAAGCGATTTTTTGTGCTGCAAATCCATTTATCCTTTGCTAAAACTTCCGCGTCTTCATGGAGAGCAGGTCATGGTTACTCAGTTATGGCAGACGCCTCCGGAGCGCAAGCGCCCGAGCGCTTTGGGAAAAAGCCAATATGTGTTTCTACGCAACGGAAGAGACCATTTCAAAGGGAACTTGCATTTCCCCATTAGTCAACGATGTTGTGTGTGAAGAAACCTGCGCTATCATGCAGCTGTCAGTGAGCACGGGAACAGATAACGTCAAATCTAGCAAGACTGCATTAATAAACTACACAGAATCCCATAATTCGCCTATGCAATGATTAAATTCAGGAAAACTTAAGCATACAACCTCAGTTTGGACAAATACATAATGAAAAAATGATGCAAAATTTAATACCTTGGAAAATGGCATTTAAGACTTTTTAATAATTATTAAAAAAATTAAAAACATCCTGTAAATTGTTCAGCCCTACTAACATTTTCCATCATGTTCCCAAATATCTCAGAAAATCTCTGCTGAGATTCAAGTGTCATGAAAAACAACAAAAGGTCATAAAAGGAGAAACAAACCTGGAGGAATGAAATCTTCATCTTCATCATCCTCATTATTCTCTTCATCCTCCTGCTCTTCCTCATCAGTGTGTTGTTGTTCTTTCTCTGCGGTGGTTTCTTCTCCTCTGCTCTCGATCAGGTTCCTGCAGTCCACCAGTTTGACGGAGCACATCTTCAGCGGCGTCTGCAGCATCTGCTGTTCTCCAGCGTTACAGTCAGAGGCTTTGATCAGTGGATTCATGATCCTGAGCGTCAGTATAACAGAGTAAAGTGAGGCTGAGCTCTGAGTCCTGTGTGTCTCTGGATCTCTGATCTCTGACGCTCCAGACTGAATCCTGAGCTTCTGTCCCATCAGTCACACGCACTGAAACCTGCTCCACATCCTGACAAACACAATCAGTCATATATCTAGCAATAGTATGATTCAAAATAAGATGTTACGTCACATAACAATCAGTCCATATGAGCAGCTAAAGATGAAATGAAGATCTGTTCAAACCTCTCTGTTCAGTCTGTCTCCTCTTTCTCTCAGCTTTGTCTCCAGTGAAGCCACCTCTTTCTTCAGCTGACAGATTTCTGTGATGAAATCCTCAATATCCAGCATGGACAGATCAGTTCCTACTGATTTACAGCAGACCACCTCCACCTGCGCTTTCATGATCAACATCTGAACACAAACACTTCATGATAACTACAATATTTATAATGAACTGATAAAACTCATTTATACATGATTAGGTGTTTATTCAGATTGCCTTCATTTTATTATATTTTCAAAATGCATCTTAGTCTTTCATATATGATATAATTTTTACACTACTAAACACTAAAATTATGTTTATTGGAGTGAATAGTCAAATAATTTATCATAATTAACTTTATATTGTAAATTTGTCAATTGCCAATCTCACGTTTCAAATACAAAATCCTTTTCATAATAAAAATGTTTACATTTTACTATGAAAAATGTACCTTATAGACAAAAAAGGTGCTCAAGAAATCATAACTTATATGACTTTTGCTTTCTATCAAGAATATTATACAATAATGCACAATATTAATCACATTTAAGACACGTTCAGCTGCTGGATTTGAGGTATTAAAACATGCTTTTGTTCTCGCTTCTCTGTAAAACATAAATCATTGGCCGTCCGATACAAAATAGCGAGATACGATAAAGTACACGGTCATATTATCTTAAAGCACATTATGAAGTAAATTCACAAAACAGACCTGAAATACGTTACTCACGCAGCAGCAGAAAGAAAACTCTACTTCGGTCGTGCGCTCTGCGCGAGAGACGCAGCAACATATGACGCACTTCCGCCCCCTGCTGGACTGGAGCAACTTCGCTGGATATGACTTCAGTTTAATGATGAAAATGAGCGGCATTGACAGACAAAGATGATTGTAGGAAGGGATGGACTGTCTGGGACAAAAGTCAACAGTTTTTGAACAGTGAGATTTTTAATGGTTTTTTTTTTTTTTTAATAATTCTCTTCTGCTCACCAAGCTTGCATTTATTTGATCCAAAATACAGCAAAAGCAGAAATAATATGAAATATGTTTACCATTTAAAATAACTGTCTTCTATTTGAATATATTTTAAAATGTAATTTATTCCTGCGATTTCAAAACTGCATTTTTAGCATGATTACTCCAGTCACATGATCCTTCAGAAATCATTCAAATATGCTGATTTGCTGCTAAAACAAACAAACAAACATTATTATTATTATATTGAAAACATCTGAGCATAATTTCTTTCAAGTTTCTTTGATGAATAGAAAGTTCAAAAGAACAGCATTTATCTGAAATAAAGAGTTTTGTAACATTATAAATGTATTTATCGTCAATTTTGATCAATTTAAAGCATCCTTGCTAAATAAAAGTATTAATTTCTATATTAATTTCTAAAACAATTATACTGATTCCAAGCTTTTGAATAGCATATGTATAATGTTACAAAAGCGTTTTATTTCAGATAAATGTTGATCTTTGGATCTTTCTTACTGTTCAGAAATGTTTGACTGGTAGTGTATGTAGCCTTACTAGCCTGTGTATCACACTCATATCACATCTTGTTTTGGATAAGAATAAAACGTCAGGTCCAACAATACTGTGTCTTTATTTTTTTTTTTATTTAAATGTAGCTTTATTCACATTGGCCCATGGAAACCTCTATGAACACATTTGAACTGACTTGGCCAAAAAATCGCGGGGGACTAATTTATGTTTTATTAAAAAGTGTTTACATATTCTACACTCATGGCGTGCACACATTAGGATGGATTAGATGCCTGCCTCCACTGCGAGTCCCTATAAAGCACTTTACAGATTCAACTACTCTCTCCTCCTCCTGCCTGGCTCTTTGGCCCGCATCCCTCACCGCAGAACAAGCCTGTTCTTGATAATGCTGCTGTGAAAACATGGGAAAATCCGGCGAGGAAGACGGGGTGATGCGATCTTTATTGAGGAGGAGCAAAATACTTAATCGCTCTGTCTATAGCACATTGTGATTGGATGTTTACACAGTCAAAACAGGAGACAAACCAACGGGGCACTGGCTGCTCACTGTCCCTGCGTGATGGTCCTCGGCAAAAAATAAATAAAAACAAGGCCCTGATATACTTCAAACGAAATCAAAGAACGAACTGATATGACGTCATTTCGAACAAAATCAGGCCAAAATGAAGTTCGTTTTGGCTCCTACACCTTTGTGCTTCCATTGGTCCATGGTTCGGTTACGCGATCGGTGGGTGTGTTCTGAAACGTGCGATTTTTTTCTTCGTTCGTTTCTCATTCAACGGAGGTCAGGCAAGAGAAGACAATATTTCCGGTCTAGTCAATAACAACATGAATACACTGGAGTGTCGAATAGCTGAGCTGGCACAGATGTATCCACACCCGTACGATCGCTCGTGGAGAGACATTAAAGGTGCACCGTGTAATTTTTAGCGGCATCTAGTGGTGAGGTCGGAAATTGCAACCAACAGCTCAGTCCCCCGCTCACCCCTCCCTTTAGAGAAGCTACGGTGGCCGACACAAGTAACGATGTCGTCGGTAAAGACAGCAGAGAGCAATGAGATTTCTTTACAAAGGTAAATCAAGGAATTATATTTACTTAATTATTCAATAAATCATCATTATTGCGAATGTTAACGTACTTGTTCATCATTGTGTCAGTGTTTTATTCGCAAGAACAACAAAGTGACGAAACACGCTCTTTAGAGCAGACTGACCTTTTAGGGCTACTGTACAAACATGGTAGAGACTTTCATGTAAGGGGAGCCGCGCTGTACGTAGATAGAAATAGCTCAATCTAAGGTAATAAAAACATAACGATTCATTAAGAAAGGTCTTTATACACCTCTGAAAACATAGTTATGTATATTATATTGCATTTCTGTAAATAGATTGTTGTAAATATTACACATTGCACCTTTAAAGATTCATAGAAAACTTCTAAAAAGAAATAGCAACGAAGCTTGGTGTCGACGACCCGGAGTTATGCAAAAAGCCACGCAGAGAAACATCCGAGACAAGTTTTCCAAAGTCATGAAAAGAATGAAAGGAAAGAGTAAAGATATAAGGTAGCAAGTACCAAATTCATGTGTTTCAAATAAATGTTACACCAAACTGCTGCTGCTGTTCTTTCAATAAGCAAATTTAAAGAGTATACAATAAATTAAATGCCAAACGAATATACAATAATAAACCTGTTTTTATCAAAAGTAAATTTTTTGACCACATAAAATATTAAAAGGTGTAACAATTTATCCAGTTCAATAAAATAAATGAACACTAATAAAATAAAGTAACAAACCGACAAAGTTTTCAGACTTTGGGACATTCACACTTCCCATAAAGGACTGATTATGGTTCTTTTGTATTTCAGACATGATACTTGATAACTGCTGCTAATCATTATTCTTTTGTCTATAATATTCTGACATTGGTGCCTGTCTCACACCTAGATTGACTACACTTCTTCATTTCATCGTTGTTGTGTTTAGGGGATACGCGGGAGCGTCGCGAGTCATGTTTACATTAATCTACACCCGCCTCCAGCAGCGCGGGGGTGTTAGAAAGTTCGGAAACAGTATACCGTCGCTCAGCCTTTTCGAACTTCTTTTTTCCCCCAAACGAAGAATGAAAACGAACTTCGTTTGAAGTATACCGAGGCCTTTAAGTACATTGGCCCACCGGGAAAAATCCTGGTATGCCCGATTACCAATCCAGCCCTGATTGTAGTTAATTGGGTACTACAAAAATAATGATTAGTTAAGCCATTTCATATTACATATAATAAATACTTAAGTAAAATAGCCATTTTATTGACACAGAATTGCACAGCTGTATGTGTCTAAGATGATTTACATGAGTTTAGGAAATTGCTGGTGTTGGTGATAGCCAAGCACTAATTGACTCACATATGTCTTGGACATATTTAACCTAAAATTAAAAAAATATATATTTAGCCTAATTCCCTCACTTAAGCCCCCTACTGTACAAACAGTGAAATCATTCAGTGATCCTGGACTAAATATCCACACCACGAACGCTGCTCAGAAATACAGTTCACCTGATCTATAATATATGGTTCATGTTTTAAATTGAAATCAAGTGTATGTTATTACTGTCATATATCACATGGCATGAATGATGAAAGCAACTGCAGAAATAAAGCCTTTACTGACAGACCAAGACATGAAAAATCACTCTGATGATTCTGGAGCAGTTTGTTCTTTAGCGTGTTTGTTCTGGTGGGTCTGAAAACTACCTAAATAAGCGAATCTCTCGCCACAGATGGAGCAGGAGTAAGGTTTCTCTCCTGTATGAACTCGCTGATGGATCTTAAGTATGTCTGATCGAGCAAACGTCTTGTCACACTGTGAGCATTTGAACGGTCTTTCTCCGCTATGAATCCTCTGATGCTTTATTAAGTTGGTGTTTTGCTTGAAACTCTTCCCACAGATGCTGCAGTGATATGGGTTTTCTCCAGTGTGGACTCGCTTATGGTCTCTGAAATGAGTTGGATCAGAAAAGCTCTTCCCGCAGTGGTTGCACAGATATGGTTTCTCTCCGGTGTGAATCCTCTCGTGACAAATCAGATGAGATCTTTGACGGAATCGTTTGTCGCAGTGTTTGCACTGAAACAGTTTCTCACCTGAGTGTACACTTTGGTGTGACTTTAGAATGCTTGAGTTTGTGAAGGTTTTCCCACATTCACTGCACTGATACGGTCTCTCATTGGTGTGCAAACGCACATGTCTCTTCAGAAGAGATCCATAACTGAAGCTCTTCTCGCAGTGGGGACACTTGTATGGTCTTTCTCCCGTGTGGATTCGCTTATGAACATCAAGAGTTCCTTTGGTGCTGAAATACTTGTCACATTCACTGCAGTGGAAAGACTTTTCACTGTGTGTTTTTATATGAGCTTTCATATTCTGAGCAGTGGTGAAAAAATCCTTCCCGCACTGTTCACAGTGAAACGCCTTCTTCCTGCTATGGTCTTTTGAATGAAGTCTCCACTCTTCTGCGGTAGGAAAGCTGATGTTGCATATCTTACAGCTGAAGTCTTTCTGTTCTGTGTGTGTTCTCTCGTGTCTCACTAAATGACCCTCTGAAATCAGTGTTTTTCCACAGGTGCTGCAGGAGAAACTCTTCAGCTGCTCTTTTGAAGTTGAGACTTTTTCTTCATCAAGTTGAGTTGTTTCTTCATCTCCATCAGATGATGAGCCACCATTGACATCTGAAAGGAACAAAATTTAATAAAACAACTTTAAAATATACTTGAATAGGACTTCTGGGTGTGCTCATGGAGTAGTTGGTCGCATTGAAACCTCTCTCCCACTTTAACCTTGATAATCCCGTTTGAACTCGCTATTCTATTTGTTATTTTTAACAAAATAATATATGAGAGGGAGAAGAAGCACACTAGGCCACAAAAGATCGATAAAAATGCCCAAAGCCTAGGATAAAAGTGCCTCAGCCGCAAAAGCTAACACTCAACCGGACCAAGCTAGCAACATCACGGCTGGCGCGGAAACGGGAAGCCCCGGGGTAAACAAATCTTTGAAAACTACTATCAAACACTATATACTTCCTCAAAACCAGAGAATGAAAGTGTTATTACACAGTATTTGGCAGAATTAGACCTGCCTTCCCTAGGATTAATACAAAATGAAGCTTTAACTGCCCCTATCAGTCGAAAAGAATTGGACGCAGCTATTGGAAAGCTGAAAACTAACAAATGCCCAGGTAGCGATGGGTTTCCAAATGAGTGGTATAAGATTTTCAAGGAGGAGCTTGCACCCGTTCTGCTGGAGTCTTTTAATTGGACTCTGAGTAGAGCAGAGATATGGCCATCATGGAGAGAGGCTGTAATATCTGTCCTCCCTGAGTCATATCGCCCGATCTCAATACTGAATGTTGATTACAAACTCTTTACCTCTATAATCTCTAAAAGAATGGAGAATCATCTTATAGACTTGATCCATGAGGATCAAACAGGATTCATTAAAGGCCGTCAAACTCATGACAGCATAAGACGAACATTGCATGTCATAGACCAAGCCAAGAAACAACAACTAAGTTTTGCTTTAGTCAGCCTCGACGCGGAGAAAGCCTTCGACTGTGTCAGCTGGCCCTTTTTATACAAGGTACTCGAGCGTCTTGGCTTTAACAATCAATTTATTAGGTGTATTCAGTCACTTTATGATAGTCCGAGGGCCAGGATTAAAATTAATGGACACCTAACTGATAGCTTTCAACTGTTTAGAAGTACTCGACAAGGCTGTTGCCTCAGTCCAGCGCTCTTCGCATTATACATAGAGCCCTTGGCACAAGCTATTAGGCAAAATGAAGAGCTTAGGGGCATTACTATTGGAAATACTGAGCATATAATTGGACTTTTTGCGGATCATATTATCACCTACCTCCAAAATACAGATGTTAGCCTCCCTAAACTTATGAGATCTCTGACAGAGTTTGGGCAGTTGTCTGGCTATCACTTAAACATTACTAAAACACAAGTTCTGACCATTAATTACTCCCCCAATAAATCCATACGACACAATTATAAACTTAAATGGGAAGCTAAAAAGTTAAATCAACTAGGTGTATTTATCTCCCAAGATCTAGATGATTTGTTCAGTTTGAATTTTGAGAAACTTATTGATTCTATACAGAAAGATATGAAGTGCTGGGCAATGCTGATATTAGACTTCAATGCTAGAATGGACATATTGAAAATGAATCTGCTTCCCAGATTTCTGTATCTTTTCATGTCATTGCCCATTAGGATTGCTGACTCGCATTTTAACGCTTGGGACCGGCTAATATCACGATTTATTTGGTCAGGGGCAAGACCAAGGATAAAATTTAGGACACTTCAGATCGATAAAGATCATGGCGGTTTAGCCCTTCCGAATCTGAAGGATTATTATTACGCATCTCAAATGAGATATATGGTTTATTGGTGTTCCCCAGAAACCGAGGCTCGATGGAGACTGATTGAACTATCCCAGGGACAGAGCCAACCTCAAACCCGTTTAGGAGGTAAAGTTATCTCAAATAAAGATGGGAATCGTATAGTTGAAGATACACTATTAATTTGGAAAGAGATTGTAAATAAGTACAAATTGACTAATGATATTAAACTTTTGATCTGGCCCTCCTGCAACCCGAGTTTTCGACTAGGTGAAATAGACTCTTCATTCTTGAGCTGGAAAGATCGAGGCCTCATGGCACTGTGTCAGTTTTTAGACGGTAACATATTCAAAAAATTCGAACAACTCAAGAGTCAATACAAACTAGAGAACAGAGATATTTTCAAATATTTTCAAGTGAGACATTTCTACAACAGTGAAATAAGAAAAGGTATCTCTCTCCTGAGGGCAATGACATTGTTAAAGTTTTTAGTGATGCTTATGAGCTCTTGCCAAGTAAAACCGTCTCTAAATTGTATAAAGCACTGCAGAAACAAAATGGAAATAATACATTGTATATCAAGTCGAAATGGGAAAAGGAACTATGTATGGAAATGTCAGAGGGTGATTGGCTTTCAATGTGTGTGACACAACAGACATCTACTAGTTCTAAAAGATGGAGGGAATTTTGGTGAAAGAGTTTGGTTAGATTTTTCATTACACCTCATATTATTAATAAACAGAGGGGTGAACAACAGCAATGCTGGCGACAGTGTGGACATCGGAACGCCAATCACTCTCATATATTTTGGATGTGCCCAAAGTTAGAACAATTCTGGGACAGTATTCTTTTAATTACTGGAAGGATAATGGGTTATGTCATCCCTAAAGACCCTAAGATTTGCTTGTTAGGTCTTCTACCTGGTGAGGTGGTCCAAAAAGAAGACACTTATCTTTTTAAAATTCTAATGATTGCATGTAAAAAAGCTATCACTCGGTCTTGGTTAAAGATTGACCCACCTCGGACTGAACAATGGAAAGAAATAGTGGAGGAGATACATTCAATGGAGAAGATGACATACTTTCTACGTATCAAAGGACATATATATAATAAGCGCTGGTCAAAATGGTTTGCATATAAAGAAGCGGAACAATTTTAATACTTTATTTTAATATTTTATTTCGCTGTTATATAATTTATAGTGCCCCTTGTTCTTTGTCCTTGTATGTTGTGTTGTAATTAAGAAAAATGCCAAATAAAAAGTATAAAAAAAAATATATATATATATATACTTGAATAAAGTTAGAGAACATCTAGCAATGCACCGAAATGAAAATTCTTTGCTGAAGGCCATTTTGCAATTTCAATATTCATACAGTGACCAGCAACAACCACTCACCTCTCCTCATCGAAGACATGAGATGCAGTGCTAAACAGTCTCTCGATGTCGGTGCTTGTAATGATTTTTGCATCTTTCTTGAAAAGCTTTTAAATGCTTCCACACTGCCGACATGTTTGCTGCATTAGTGCACAGCTCTCACTTTATGCAGGTTGCTATTTGATCACATCACCTCGCTCTATTCGGTCTTTTTGCTTATTCGTCTGAACAACGAAATAGCTTTTTTTTTGCTATTTTTGGCCACATAATTTTGGTTGCCGAATTATTTTGGTTTCCCACACCTGTTGCGGAGGGATGGAAGTACTGGTCTCCTAATCTCAAATTAATGGAAATTTGATCTTCTATCACATGCAATTACTAGTAAAATCCACTTTGTAGTCGTTTATAGTAACTTGGAGGAGTTGGATGTGTTAGTATCAAACTTTCCTGAAGATGGTACTCCTCTGGTACTGCTTGGAGACCTCAACCTCCACCTAGAAAAACCCCAGGCTGCTGACTTTAACACTCTGCTCGCCTCATTTGATCTAAAGCGAGCGTCTACTACAGCTACTCACAAATCAGGCAACCAACTGGACCTCGTCTACACACGCTGTTGCTCCACGGACAACACTTTACTTACTCCACTGCACACCTCAGACCACTTCCTCATAACTTCTAACCTCGCACTAACTCATGACACAGCACACACTCCTCTGCAGGTCACCTTTCGACATAACCTACACTCACTCTCTCCATCTCGCCTATCCTCTATGGTTTTATCCTCACTTCCGACACTCTCTAGAGAGAGAGTGTGCTATTGAGACTCTTTTCTCAACTCTAACATCTTGCTTAGACAACTTTTGCCCACTTTCATCCAGACCAGTACGCACTACCCCCTCTGCCCCTTGGCTGTTCAATGTTCTCCGTGAACATTGCTCTAAACTCAGGGCTGCAGAGAAGAAATAGTGCAAATCAAAAAACTCTACTGATCTTATTGTGTATCAGTCACTCTTCTCTTCCTACTCTGCAAATGTCTTCACTGCTAATATGACATACTACCACAACAAAATTAACAACTTTTCTGACTCTCACAAACTTTTTTTCACAACTTTCTATTCTCTTCTCTGTCCTCCTCCACCTCCTCCTTCATCAACTCTTACAGCTGATGACTTTGCAATTTTCTTCACAAATAAAACAAGAACCATCAGTGACCAATTCCCCACATCACAAACTGATGATAACTTCATAACGAAAAATACACACTCTCTCTCCTCCTTCTCTCCACTCTCAGAGACAGATGTTTCCAAACGTATCCTTTCCAATCATCCCACTACCTGTCCACTTGATCCTATCCCCACTCACCTCCTTCAGGCCATTTCTTCTTCAGTCATACCTTTGCTAACACACATTATCAACACCTCTCTTCACTCTGGTACATTTTCCACAGCATTTAAGCAGGTTCGGGTAAGCCCACTGCTTAAAAAAACCCTTTCTAAATCCAGCACTTTTAGAAAACTACAGACCTGTATCCCTTCTTCCGTTCATTTTCAAAGACACTTGAGCAAGTTGTGTTCAACCAACTCTCTAAGGTTCTTGTACAGAACAACCTCCTGGACAGCAACCAGTCTGGCTTCAAAAGCAGCCACTCAACTGAGACTGCCCTGCTCTCGGTTACTGAAGCCCTGAGACTGGCGAGACTTCCAAATCCTCATAACTTACCTTGCTGGATCTGTCTGCTGCCTTTGACACAGTTAACCACCAGATACTCCTGTCCACCCTCAGAAAGATGGGCATCTCAGGAACCGCAATCCTGTGGTTCAAGTCCTACCTCTCAGATAGATCCTTCAGGGTGTCTTGGAGGTTGAGGTTTCTAAGTCACAACTTCTTGCTACTGTGGTGCCTCAAGGCTCAGTGCTTGGACCACTTCTCTTCTCCATCTACATGACGACATTAGGATCTGTCATTCAGAAGCATGGCTTTTCTTATTACTGCTATGCTGATGACACTCAACTCTACTTCTCATTCCAACAAGATGATACGACGGTAGCTGCTCGCATTGCAGCCTGTCTGACAGACATTTCTAGCTAAGACAGAACTACTTGAGGTTCCAGCAAACCCATCGTTTCATCACAAATGCTCTATACAACTGGGTTCGTCAACCATGACTCCTTCAAGGACAGCCAGAAACCTAGAAGCTGTGATTGATGATCAGTTAAGCTTCACAGACCATACTGCAACAATGGCCCGGTCCTGCAGATTTGCCTTATACAACTTTAGGAAGATTAGACCCTTCATGTCAGAGCAAGCCGCACAACGTCTTGTCCAAGCTCTTGTTCTCTCCAGACTGGACTATTGCAATGCTCTCTTGGCCTTCCAGCATGTACTATCATGCAGCAGTGAGAGTGGTCTTCAATGAGCTAAAAAAAAGCTCACGGTACTCCTCTCCTCATCAGGTTACACTGGCTACAAGTAGCCTCTTGCCTCAAATTCAAGGTACTGATGCTTGCCTACAAGACAACCACTGGCGCTGCACCAATATACCTGAACTAGTTCAATCTTATGTGCCCTCCAGAAGCTTGCGTTCTGCAAGTGAACGGCATCTTGTGGTGCCATCCCAAAGAGGCATAAAATCACTCTCATGGACCTTTTGCTGGACTGTGCCCAGCTGGTGGAATGACCTCCTGATCTCAATTCGAACAGCTGAGTCTTTAACTATTTTCAAAAAACATCTAAAGACACATCTTTTTTTTGCCAGCACCTGACTAACTAATATTAGCACTTACATATTCTATTCTGTTCTATTCCATTCTATTAAAAAACTGCAACAACAAAAAAAACCTTGATATGAGTTCTGTCCTAGACTAACTGAGATTTGTCATGGCACTTGTATACTGTTGTTGATCTCTCGTTGGTCTGATTGCTTCTATTGTTCTCATTTGTCGCTTTGGATAAAAGTGTCTGCAAAATGATTAAATGTAAATGTAATGATTCATAATGTATGAATAATTGTCACACTACACTGAAAAACAACCATAGTGTGATGTTTGGCCAAATCCTGCAGCCTTACAAACAAACACAGAAAACCTGGAGCTCTTAAAAAAAGTGCATTTTTAATCCCATTAAAAAAATTATCAGAAATATGTAAATTTGATTTTCCTGTAAATTGTTCAGCCCTACTAACATTTTCCATCATGTTCCCAAATATCTCAACAACAACAAACAACAAAAGGTCATAAAAGGAGAAACAAACCTGGAGGAATGAAATCTTCATCTTCATCATCATCATTCTCATCCTCCTGCTCTTCCTCATCAGTGTGTTGTTGTTCTTTCTCTGCGGTGGTTTCTTCTCCTCTGCTCTCGATCAGGTTCCTGCAGTCCACCAGTTTGACGGAGCACATCTTCAGCGGCGTCTGCAGCATCTGCTGTTCTCCAGCGTTACAGTCAGAGGTTTGATCAGAGGATTCATGATCCTGAGCGTCAGTATAACAGAGTAAAGTGAGGCTGAGCTCTGAGTCCTGTGTGTCTCTGGATCTCTGATCTCTGACGCTCCAGACTGAATCCTGAGCTTCTGTCCCATCAGTCACACGCACTGAAACCTGCTCCACATCCTGACAAACACAATCAGTCATATATCTAGCAATAGTATGATTCAAAATAAGATGTTACGTCACATAACAATCAGTCCATATGAGCAGCTAAAGATGAAATGAAGATCTGTTCAAACCTCTCTGTTCAGTTTGTCTCCTCTTTCTCTCAGCTTTGTCTCCAGTGAAGCCACCTCTTTCTTCAGCTGACAGATTTCTGTGATGAAATCCTCAATATCCAGCATGGACAGATCAGTTCCTACTGATTTACAGCAGACCACATCCACCTGCGCTTTCATGCTCAACATCTGAACACAAACATTTCATGATAACTACAATATTTATAATGAACTGATAAAACTCATTTACACATGATTAGGTGTTTCTTCAGATTGCCTTCATTTTATTATATTTTTAAAATGCATCTTAGTCTTTCATATATGATATAATTTTTACACTAGTAGATACTAAAATTATGTTTATTGGAGTGAATAGTCAAATAATTTATCATAATTAACTTTATCTTGTAAATTTGACCGTTGCCAATCTCACCAACCTTTATATTAATATAATTTAGTAAAATGCACTGCCTTCATATGGCCAGTTAATAATGTTACTAATTATTAGTTCAAAGAATATTTACAATAACTTGTTTATGGTTTTCTACTGAATGTCTGGGATAATGGTAAAACAACAACATCTAAACATAAAAAGCATTCGATAAAACGTTTCAAATACAAAATCCTTTTCATAACAAAAATGTTTAAATTTTACTACGAAAAAATCACATTAGAGACCAAAAATGCTCAAGAAATCATAACAATGTTATAAACAGGACTTTTGCTTTCTATCAAGAATATTATACAATAATGCACAATATTAATCACGTTTAAGACACGTTCAGCTGCTGGATTTGAGGTATTAAAACATGGTTTTGTACTCGCTTCTCTGTAAAACATAAATCATTGGCCGTCCGGTATAAAATAGCGAGATACGATAAAGTATACGGTCATATTATCTTACAGCACATTATGAAGTAAATTCACAAAACAGACCTGAAATACGTTACTCACGCAGCAGCAGAAAGAAAACTCTACTTCCCTCGTGCGCTCTGCGCGAGAGACGCAGCAACATATGACGCACTTCCGCCCCCTGCTGGACTGGAGCAACTTCGCTGGATATGACTTCAGTTTAATGATGAAAATGAGCGGCATTGACAGACAAAGATGATTGTAGGAAAATGAGTACTACATCAATCACAGACATAATGATTAGTTAACCCGTTTTATATTACATATAATAAATACTTAAGTAAAATAGCCGCTTTTATTGATACAGATTTGCACAGTCTAAGATTTATTCGAGTTTAGGAAATTGCTGGTGTTAGTAATAGGAAAGCACTAATTACGCGACTCACATATGTCCGGGACATATTTCACCTAAAATTAAAAACAAAGACAGCCAATAACCAATTACCAATAACGGTCCCTCTCTTAAGCCCCGCCTTAAATCCGTTAATAACCGTTATCTTGATAGCAACTGTTAACTATTTGCTCTTTTAACATACTGTCTGTTTAAATCTGTTTTAAAATATTATAAGTATAATATACAATACATAAGTAGAGTATATGGGGTAAATGTAATCACATGCAGTAATGTCACAAATGCAAAATAATAATAACAATAATTTACGTACAACATGGACATTTTTGACAGATTTCATGAGAATTACTGAAGTAAATTTCTGACAAACAGTTTCTGATCTTCACTCTTCTATGACATTAAAGGGATACTCCATCCCAAAATGAAAATTTTGTCATTAATCACTTACCCCCATGTCGTTCCAAACCCGTAAAAGCTTCGTTCGTCTTCGGAACACAATTTAAGATATTTTGGATGAAAACAGGGAGGCTTGAGACTGTCCCATAGACTGCCAAATAAATAACAGTGTCAAGGTCCAGGAAAGTATGAAAAGCATCGTCAGAATAGTCCATCTGCCATCAGTGATTCAACCGTATCATTATGAAGTGTTGAGAATACTCTTGTACACGAAGAAAACAAAAATAATGACTTTATTCAAAAATGCCTCTCCTCTGTGTCTCTCCAAATCAGCGTAGCGCCATTTTGGCAATTCTGGGGCCGATTGCACCAGCTAGACGTACACCCGGACGTAAGACTAGGCTGGACGTAAAATGCATTTTAAGCATTTATGCATTTATGCATTTATCTCGGCATAGTGCTACATCTGGGACTAAATCTTACGCCTAGTCAGAGGTAGGTGTAAAGTGAAAAGTAATGATTTTCTCGCTAGACGTTGCAAAGCCCAGCGTAGGACTTACAACCAGCTTTTTTACGTCTAGCTGGTGCAACTGGCCCCTGAGCTGTATGCAGATGGCATACACTCTTCTGTGTCAGCCGCGCTGCACCGATGGGCTGTTTGGTTTCAAACCATAGCGTAAATACACGTCAAGTCAAGTCAAGTCACCTTTATTTATATAGCGCTTTAAACAAAAAAGATTGCGTCAAAGCAACTGAACAACATTAATTAGGAAAACAGTGTGTCAATAATGCAAAATGACAGTTAAAGGGAGTTCATCATTGAATTCAGTGATGTCATCATGCAGCTCAGTTCAGTTTAAATAGTATCTGTGCAATAATTTGCAATCAAGTCAAAGATATCGCTGTAAATGAAGTGTTCCTAACTAAGCAAGCCAGAGGCAACAGTGGCAAGGAACCAAAACTCCATCGGTGACAGAACGGAGAAAAAACCTTGGGAGAAACCAGGCTCAGTCGGTGGGCCAGTTCTCCTCTGACCAGACGAAACCAGCAGTTCAATTCCAGGCTGCAGCAAAGTCAGATTGTGCAGAAGAATCATCTGTTTCCTGTGGTCTTGTCCCGGTGGTCATCTGAGACAAGGTCTTTACAGGGGATCTGTATCTGGGGCTCTAGTTGTCCTGGTCACCGCTGTCTTTCAGGGCTGTAGAGGTCTTTTCTGGGCTGGATACGTACTGGATCCGGGTGCCTGCAGTGAGCATCTGGTCTGGATACACACTGGATCTGGTGGCTACGGTGACCTCAAAATAAGAGAGAAACAGACTAATATTAGCGTAGATGCCATTCTTCTAATGATGTAGCAAGTACATCGGCTGTTATGGGAAGTGTTCCCGGTTCCGGTTTACCTAATTAGTGCAGCCTAAAAATCCTTTAACGGATTTGGATATTAGAAGCATATTAGTGTGCTATGTGTACGCCAGGTTAAAGAGATGGATCTTTAATCTAGATTTAAACTGCAAGAGTGTGTCTGCCTCCCGAACAATGTTAGGTAGGTTATACCATAGTTTGGGCGCTAAATAGGAGAAGGATCTGCCGCCCGCAGTTGACTTTGATATTCTAGGTATTATCAAATTGCCCGAGTTTTGAGAACGCAGCAGACATGGAGGGCTATAACGTAACAAGAGCTTGTTCAAATACTGAGGTGCTAAACCATTCAGGGCTTTATAAGTAATAAGCAAGATTTTAAAATCTATACGATGTTTGATAGGGAGCCAGTGCAGTGTTGACAGAACCGGGCTAATATGGTCATACTACCTGCTTCTAGTAAAAACTCTAGCTGCTGCATTTTGGACTAATTGGAGTTTGTTTACTAAGCGTGCAGAACAACCACCCAATAAATCATTACAATAATCTAAACTTGAGGTCATAAACGCATGGATTAACATTTCTGCATTTGACATTGAGAGCATAGGCCGTAATTTAAATAGATTTTTGAGATGGAAAAATGCAGTTTTACAAATGCTAGAAATGTGGCTTTCTAAGGAAAGGTTGCTATCAAATAGCACACCTAGGTTCCTAACTGATGACGAAGAATTAGACAGCGTTCTAGGTTATTACATGCAGAGCTTTTAGGTCCTATAATTAACACCTCTGTTTTTCAGAATTTAGCAGTAAGAAATTACTCGTCATCCAGGTTTTATATCGACTATGCATTCCGTTAGTTTTCCAAATTGGTATGTTTCGCCGGGCCACGAAGAAATAAAGAGCTGAGTATCATCAGCATAACAGTGAAAGTTAACACCGTGTTTCCTGATGATATCTCCCAAGGGTAACATGTAAAGCGTGAAGAGTAACTGCCCTAGTACTGAGCCTTGAGGTACTCCTTACTGCACTTGTGATCGATATGCTACCTGTTCATTCACTGCTACGAATTGATGGCGGTCATATAAGTACGATTTAAACCATGCTAATGCACTTCCATTAATGCCAACAAAGTTTTCTAGTCTATGCAAAAGAAAGCTAAAGACGGAACAAACAAACACAAAGCTACACTCTAAAAAATGCTGGGTTAAATATAACCCAACGCTGGGTTAAAAAGGGACCAACCCAACAGTTGGGTTGTTTTGACCCAGCAGTTGGCAGAGGTATAAAGTCCAGGGGTCAGAAAGTAAAAGTCCTGCCATATGTTTATTCCACCCATGAACTCAGCAAGCTGTTTTAACCAGAGGAGAACCAAGTCATTCCTTTCAAGTCACAAATGAGTCTCGAGTCAGATCCCAAGTCCTCAAAGAGTTAAAGTTAATGAGATAATTAAGTGACTAATTAAATGAAGATTGTGCATTAGTGATGAACACCTGCTGTTAACAATCAACATCACTGAAGAAAAGAGAAACACAAGAACTACAACCGACTCCAGGCACAGCCTTGGATGAAATATACTGATTTATTTCTTTTTTTTAAAAGCACACAAGATGCCACCATAACTGTGGTCAAGGTTTTGCTTTAATTAGTCTCTTGACCCTTTTAATAACTCAAAGTAGGTGGTTTCTAAGCAATTGCAATATTGTTTCACAGCAAACATTTGTGCATTGCTGAATCAAAAGCTTGAAGTAGCAGAGTAACTTGTGATTTCTGCTAATAACTCATGGTAAAAAAACATCGTAAAGCGGTCTCTCTCTTTGGTTTATTGTTCAGGTACTGTTTAACTACAAAAAAAAAAAAACTATTAAACAAATGCCACCTTAATGTGTCAATATTGAATAAAAAAAAAAAAGCTATATCAGCTCAGGAATTTAGCCATGAACATTTATCATACTATCCTCAACAGTGGTGACAATAATTTTTCATACTGCAGTGCATGATGGGAGTTTTTACTATGGTGTTACCCAGCATTCATTGCATCATGAAGCATTTTGTTGATTGTCACCATTGTTGAGATTGGTATACTGGTTCTTGATGTCTCTCTGTGTCTAAATAGTATAGTAGTTTTTTTTGGTGTATTATATGTATATACACACACACACACACACACTTTTTTTATTATTATTAATTCACTATATATTTTAGAACAACAGTGTTCTGTAGTTTCACATAGTTCTTAATGCAAAACCTGAACATGTAAATGGATGCAAGTTATCTTAAATGAAATCAAGCCATTTCACTGAGGCTTGTTTCATCACATATAAACAGCAAATATCTCATCATTGTAAAACACCACATGCATTTCTACAGAGAGAGAGATCTAGCGCAACAAGTCAAGGGTCAAGAGCACAACTAAATCAAACACTGATCTCCATGATGGTGGCATCATTTTAACCAATAAAACATCAACATCTGATCCTCTGTAATTTCCAATAACAGCATGTGTTCATCATTAATGCACAATCATCATTTAATTAATCACTTATTTATCTCATTAACTTTAACTCTTTGAGGACTTGGGATTTGACTTGAGACTTGTTTGTGACTTGAAAGGAATGACTTGGTTCCTCCTCTGGTGAAATCAGCTGCTGAGTTCATGGATGGAGCAAAAATATGGCAGGACTTTTACTTTCTGACCCCTGGACTACCCACCTCTGGTCAAAACAACCCAACCGCTGGGTCAAAACAACCCAACCGCTGGGTTGGTCCCTTTTTAACCCAGCACTGGGTTATATTTAACCCAGCATTTTTTAGAGTGTAAGATCCAATAGCACTAATAGAGAGATACAACCACGATCAGATGATAAGAGCAGGTCATTTGTAACTCTAAGGAGAGTAAAAAACGTATCCTTGTGGCGCGTCTGCCACAGAAGAGCGTAAGCCGCTTGCGTACTAGTCAGATATGTCAAAATGGCGCTACGCTGATTTGGAGAGACACAGAGTAGAGGAATTGTTGAATAAAGTCATTATTTTTGTTTTCTTTGTGTACAAGAGTATTCTCGTCTCTTCATAACGTTACGGTTGAATCACTGATGGCAGATGGACTATTCTGACGATGCTTTTCATACTTTCCTGGACCTTGACACTGATATTTATTTGGCAGTCTATGGGACAGTCTCAAGCCTCCCTGTTTTCATCCAAAATATCTTAAATTGTGTTCCGAAGACGAACAAAGCTTTTACGGGTTTGGAAAAACATGGGGGTAAACTGATTAATGACAACATTTTCATTTTAGGATGGAGTATCCCTTTAACGCTGATATTCTGCACATCAGGACAACTGTGAATACAGCATTTATACAATAATAGTTTGCGATATTGAATTGTTTTATTAACAGTTAATGTTGAGTAACGTCAAACTTTAACTGATAGTTCATATGCTTTTGCTCCATAAATGAGAATATTTTCTCAAGCTCAATTCCTGGAGGGCCAAAGCTCTGCAGAGCTTAGCTCCAACTCACACCAGCTTTGTGCAAGTTTCACACCAGCTTTGTGCAAGAAACTAGCAAGTTTCTATTGATCCTGGAGAGCTTGATTAGCTGGATCAGGCGTGTTTGATTTGGGTTAGAGCTAAACTGTGCAGAGCTGTGCCCTCCAGGAACTGAGTTTGTGACCAATGCTATATGAGGAAAAATGACAGGCACAAATAAAACCTCACACTCTGGTGTGTAATAGTGTACTGTACAAACAGTGAAATCATTCAGTGATCTTGGACTTAATATCCACAATGCGAACGCTGCTCAGAAATCCAGTTCAGCTGTTGTATAATATATGGTTAATGTTTTAAATTGAAATTATCATGTGTATGTTATTACTGTCATGTATCACATGGCATGAATGATGAAAGCAACTGCAGAAATAAAGGATTTACTGACAGACCAAGACATGAAAAGTCACTCAGATGATTCTGGTGCAGTTTGTTCTTTAGTGTGTTTGTTCTGGTGGGTCTGAAAACTACCTAAATAAGCGAATCTCTCGCCACAGATGGAGCAGGAGTAAGGTTTCTCTCCTGTATGAACTCGCTGATGGATCTTAAGTATGTCTGATCGAGCAAACGTCTTGTCACACTGTGAGCATTTGAACGGTCTTTCTCCGCTATGAATCCTCTGATGCTTTATTAAGTTAGTGTTTTGTTTGAAACTCTTCCCACAGATGCTGCAGTGATATGGTTTTTCTCCAGTGTGGACTCGCTTATGGTCTCTGAAATGAGTTGGATCAGAAAAGCTCTTCCCGCAGTGGGCGCACATATATGGTTTCTGTCCAGTGTGAATCCTCTCGTGACAAATCAGATTAGATCTTTGACGGAATCGTTTGTCACAGTGTTTGCACTGAAACGGTTTCTCATCAGAGTGTATATTTTGGTGTGACTTTAGAGAGCCTGAGTCTGTAAAGGTTTTCCCACATTCACTGCACTGATACGGTCTCTCATTGGTGTGGAAACGCACATGTGTCTTCAGATGAGATCCGTGATTAAATCTTCTCTCGCAGTGAGGACACTTGTACAGTCTTTCTCCCGTGTGGATTCGCTCATGTGCATCAAGATTTCCTTTGGTGCTGAAATACTTGTCACATTCACTGCAGTGGAAAGACTTTTCACTGTGGGTTTTTATATGAGCTTTCATAATTTGAGCAGTGGTGAAAAAAACTTTCCCGCACTGTTCACAGTGAAACGCCTTCTTCGCGCTGTGCTCTTTTGAATGAAGTCTCCAACCTTCTGCGGTAGGAAAGCTGATGTTGCATATCTTACAGCTGAAGTCTTTCTGTTCTGTGTGTGTTCTCTCGTGTCTCACTAAATGACCCTCTGAACTCAGTGTTTTTTTTTCACAGGTGCTGCAGGAGAAACTCTTCAGCTGCTCTTTTGAAGTTGAGACTTTTTCTTCATCAAGTTGAGTTGTTTCTTCATCTCCTTCAGAAGATGAGCCACCGTTGACATCTGAAAGGAACAAAACTTTAATAAAACAACTTTAAAATATACTTAAATAAAGTTAGAGAACATCTAGTGATGCACCGAAATGAAAATCCTTTGCTGAAGGCCATTTTGCAATTTCAATAATCATACAGTGACCAGCAACAACCACTCTCCTCTCCTCATCGAAGACATGAGATGCAGTGCTAAACAGTCTCTCGCTGTCGGTGCTTGTAATGATTTTTCCACCATGTGATCGCGTCACACCAACTCTTCCACACTGCCGACATGTTTGCTGCATTAGTGCACAGCTCTCACTTTATGCAGGTTTCTATTTGATCACGTCACCTTGCGCTGTTCGGTCTTTTCGATTATTCGTCTGAACACCGAAATAGCTTTTTTTTTGCTATTTTTGGCCAAATAATTTTGGTTGCCAAATAATTTTGGTTTCCCACACCTGTTGCAGAGGGATGGAAGTACTGGTCTCCTAATCTCAAATTAATGGAAATTTGATCTTCTATCACATGCAATTACTATTACCCACCCTGTTAAAATCCACTTTGTAGTCATTTATCGTAACTTCTTGGAGGAGTTGGATGTGTTAGTATCAAACTTTCCTGAGGATGGTACTCCTCTGGTACTGCTTGGAGACCTCAACCTCCACCTAGAAAAACCCCAGGCTGCTGACTTCAACACTCTGCTCGCCTCATTTGATCTAAAGCGAGCGTCTACTAAAGCTACTCACAAATCAGGCAACCAACTGGACCTCGTCTACACATGCTGTTGCTCCACGGACAACACTTTACTTACTCCACTGCACACCTCAGACCACTTCCTCATAACTTCTAACCTCGCACTAACTCCTGACACAGCACACACTCCTCTGCAGGTCACCTTTCGACGTAATCCTACTACTTGCCCACTGGATCCGATCCCCACTCACCTCCTTCAAGCGATTTCTTCTTCAGTCATACCTTCACTTACTCACATTATCAACTCATCCCTTCACTCTGGAACATTTCCCTCAGCATTTAAGCAGGCACGGGTAAGCCCACTGCTGAAGAAACCATCTCTAAATCCAGCACTTCTAGAAAACTACAGACCGGTATCCCTTCTTCCATTCATTGCAAAGACACTCGAACGAGCTGTGTTCAACCAGCTCTCTATGTTTCTTGTACAGAACAACCTCCTGGACCGCAACCAATCTGGCTTCAAAAGTGGCCACTCAACTGAGACTGCCCTGCTCTCGGTTACTGAAGCCCTGCGACTGGCAAGAGCAGCTTCAAAATCCTCAGTACTCATTTTGCTGGACCTGTCTGCTGCTTTTGACACTGTTAATCACCAGATTCTCCTATCCACCCTCAGAAAGATGGGCATCTCTGGAACTGCACTCCAGTGGCTTAACTCCTACCTGTCTGATAGATCCTTCATGGTGTCTTGGAGGGGTGAAGTTTCTAAGTCACAACAACTTGCTACTGGGGTTCCTCAAGGCTCAGTACTTGGACCGCTTCTCTTCTCCATCTACATGACGTCATTAGGATCTGTCATTCAGAAGCATGGCTTTTCCTATCACTGCTATGCTGATGACACTCAACTCTACTTCTCATTCCAACCAGATGACCCGACGGTAGTTGCTCGCATTTCAGCCTGTCTGAGTGACATTTCTAGCTTGATGAATGACCATCACCTTCAGCTCAACCTTACTAAGACTGAACTGCTGGTGGTTCCAGCTAACCCCATCGTTTCATCACAACTTCTCTATACAGCTGGGTTCGTCAACCATAATCCTTCCAGGACAGCCAGAAAACCTAGGAGTTGTGATGGATCATCAGTTAAGCTTCACAGACCATATTGCTACAACGACCCGGTCCTGTAGATTTGCCTTATTCAACATTAGGAAGATTAGACCCTTCCTGTCAGAGCAATCCACCCAACTTCTTGTCCAAGCTCTTGTTCTCTCCAGACTGGACTATTGCAATGCTCTCCTGGCGGGCCTTCCTGCATGTACTATCAAGCCTCTGCAACTGATCCAGAATGCAGCAGCGAGGGTTGTCTTCAATGAGCCGAAAAACAGCCCATGTTACTCCTCTCCTCATCAGGTTACACTGGCTACCAGTAGCCGCTCGCATCAAATTCAAGGTACTGATGCTTGCCTACAAAACCGACCACTGGCACGGCGCCAACTTACCTAAACTCACTAGTTCAATCTTATGCACCCTCCAGAAGTTTGCGCTCTGCAAGTGAACGACGCCTTGTGTTGCCATCCCAAAGAGGTTCAAAATCACTCTCACGGACTTTTTCCTGGACTGCTCCCAGCTGGTGGAATGACCTTCCGATCTCAATTCGAACAGCTGAGTCTTTACTCATTTTCAAAAAAAATCTAAAGACTCATCTTTTTCGCCTGCACTTAACTAACTAATATTAGTACTTACCTTTTTTTTCTTTTTCTCTTCTATCATATGCCAAAAAAAAAAAAAAAAAAAAAAAAAAAAACCCTGGCTACATGTTCTGTACTAGACTAACTGAGACTTGTCATAGCACTTGTATACCGTTGTTGTGTTTCTCGTTGATCTGATTGTTTCTACTGTTCTCATTTGTAAGTCGCTTTGGATAAAAGCGTCTGCTAAATGATTAAATGTAAATGTAAATGTAAATGTAACCTACGCTCACTCTCTCCATCTCGCCTATCCTCTATGGTTTTATCCTCACTTCCGTCACTCTCTCTCAGAGAGGAAATAGTGCAAATCAAAAAACTCTACTGATCTTATTGTGTATCAGTCACTCTTCTCTTCCTTCTCTGCAAATGTCTTCACTGCTAAAATGACATACAACAACAAAATTAACAACTTTTCTGACTCTCACAAAGTTTTTTTCAAAACTTTCTCTTCTCTTCTCTGTCCTCCTACACCTCCTCCTTCATCAACTCTTACAGCTGATGACTTTGCAATTTTCTTCACAAATAAAACAAGAACCATCAGTGACCAATTCCCCACATCACAAACTGATGATAACTTCATAAAGACAAATACACACTCTCTCTCCTCCTTCTATCCACTCCCGGAGATGGACATTTCCAAACGTATCCTTTCCAATCATCCTACTACTTGTCCACTTGATCCTATCACCACTCACCTCCTTCAGGCCATTTCTTCTTCAGTCATTACCTTCGCTAAACACATATTATCAAACACCTCTCTTCACTCTGGTACATTTTCCACAGCATTTAAGCAGGCTCGGGCACTGCTTAAAAAAACCCCTTTCTAAATCCAGCACTTTTAGAAAACTACAGACCCGTATCCCTTCTTACGTTCATTTTCAAAAGACACTAGAGCGAGCTGTGTTCAACCAACTCTCTTTGTTTCTTGTACAGAACAACCTCCTGGACAGCAACCAGTCTGGCTTCAAAAGCAGCCACTCAACTGAGACTGCCCTGCTCTCGGTTACTGAAGCCCTGAGACTGGCGAGAGCAGCTTCCAAATCCTCAGAACTTACCTTGTTGGATCTGTCTGCTGCCTTTGACACAGTTAACCACCAGATACTCCTGTCCACCCTCAGAAAGATGGGCATCTCAGGAACCGCAATCCTGTGGTTCAAGTCCTACCTCTCAGATAGATCCTTCAGGGTGTCTTGGAGGGGTGAGGTTTCTAATCACAACAAACTTGCTACTGGGGTTCCTCAAGGCTCCGTGCTTGGACCACTTCTCTTCTCAATCTACAGATTGAGAAAAAGAAACAAGAATCAGAGCATGGCTTTTCTATTACTGCTATGCTGATGACACTCAACTCTACTTCTCATTCCAACAAGATGATACAACAGTAGCTGCTCGCACTGCAGCCTGTCTGACAGACATTCTAGCTAAGACAGAACTACTTGAGGTTCCAGCAAACCATCGTTTCATCACAAATGCGCTATACAACCGGGTTCCTTCAACCATAAGTCTGTCAAGGACAGCCAGAAACCTAGGAGTTGTGATTGATCATCAGTTAAGCCTCACAGACCATACTGCTACAATGGCCCGGTCCTGCAGATTTGCCTTATGCAACATTAGGAAGATTAGACCTTCATGTCAGAGCAAGCCGCACAACTTCTTGTCAAAGCTCTTGTTCTCTCCAGGACCTGGACTATTGCAATGCTCTCTTGGCCTTCCAGCATGTACTATCATGCAGCAGTGAGAGTGGTCTTCAATGAGCCAAAAAAAGCTCACGGTACTCCTCTCCTCGTCAGGTTACACTGGCCACAAGTAGCCGCTTGCATCAGATTCAAGGTACTGATGCTTGCCTACAAGACAACCACTGGCGCTGCACCAATATACCTGAACTAGTTCAATCTTATGTGCCCTCCAGAAGCTTGCGTTCTGCAAGTGAACGGCATCTTGTGGTGTCATCCCAAAGAGGCACAAAATCACTCTCATGGACCTTTTGCTGGACTGTGCCCAGCTGGTGGAATGACCTCCTTATCTCAGTTCGAACAGCTGAGTCTTTAACTATTTTCAAAAAAACATCTAAAGACACATCTTTTTTGCCAGCACCTGACTAACTAATATTAGCACTTACATATTCTATTCTGTTCTATTCCATTCTATTAAAAACAGCAACAAACAAAAAAAAACCTTGCTATGAGCTCTGTCCTAGACTAACTGAGACTTGTCATGGCACTTGTATACTGTTGATGATCTCTCGTTGGTCTGATTGCTTCTATTGTTCTCATTTGTTAGTCACTTTGGATAAAAGTGTCTGCAAAATGATTAAATGTAAATGTAATGATTCATAATGTATGAATAATTATCACAGTATACTGAAAAACACAACCATAGTGTGATGTTTGGCCAAATCCTGCAGCCTTACAAAACAAACACAGAAAACCTGGAGCTCTTAAAAAAAAGTGCATTTTTAATCCCATTAAAAAATTCTACATCAGAAATATGTAAATTTGATTTTCCTGTAAATTGTTCAGCCACCAATAACTAACATTTTCCATCATGTTCCCAAAATATCTCAACAACAACACAACACAACAAAGGTCATAAAAGGAGAAGGAAGGAGAAGCAAACCTGGAGGAATGAAATCTTCATCTTCATCCTCCTGCTCTTTCTCATCAGTGTGTTGTAGTTCTTTCTCTGCGGGGTGGTTCTTCTCTCTATGGCTCTCGATCAGGTTCCTGCAGTCCCACCAGTTTGAACGGAGCACATCTTCAGCGGCGTCGTGTCTGCAGCATCTGCTGTTCTCCAGCGTTACAGTCAGAGGTTTGATCAGTGGATTCCATGATCCTGCTAGCGTCAGTAAACAGAGTAAAGTGAGGCTGAGCTCTGAGTCCTGTGTGTCTCTGGATCTCTGATCTCTGACGCTCCAGACTGGGAATCCTGAGCTTCTGTCCCATCAGTCACACGCACTGAAACCCTGCTCCACATCCTGACAAACACAATCAGTCATATACGTATCTAGCAATAGTATGATTCAAAATAAAAATTTCACTTTCACTTTCACACTTTCCCTTTCACTTTCAAAAATAAGATGTTACGTCACAATAACATCAGTCCCCATATGAGCAGCTAAAGATGAATGAAGATCTGTTCAAACCTCTCTGTTCAGTTTGTCTCCTCTTTCTCTCAGCTTTGTCTCCAGTGAAGCCACCTCTTTCTTCAGCTGGACAGATTTCTGTGCATGAAATCCTCAATATCCAGCATGGACAGATCAGTTCCTACCTGATTACAGCAGACCACATCCACCTGCGCTTTCATGCTCAACATCTGAACACCAAACACTGTAACTGATAACTACACATATTTTATAATGGAACTGAATAAAACTCATTTAACATGATTAGGTGTTTGCTTCAAGGGCTGATTGCCCTTCATTTTATTATAATTTTTTAAAGAGCTGCATCTTAGTCTTTTCATTATATGATATCATTTTTACACTACTAAATACTAAATTATGTTTATTGGAGTGACATGGTCCAAATTCATTTATCATATAATTAACTTTATATTGTAAATTTGTCCGTTGCCAATCCACAAGCCAGTGCTTTAGTATTAATATAATTTAGTAAAATTCATTGCCTTCATATGGCCGGTTAATAATGTTACTATTAATTATTACGTTCAAAGAATCCAGTACAATAACTTGTTTAGGTTTTTCTATTGATCGTCTGGTGATCATGGTAAAACAACAACACTTCGCATTAAAGCATAAAAAACATTCGACCACGTCAACCTGTAATTTTAAATACAAAATCCTTTTCGCATAATCCAAAAATGTTTACATTTTACTCTTTTACGAAAAAAATTACATTAGAAACCAAAAAAAAGTGCTCAAGCGGAAATCATAACAATGTTTATAAACATGACTTTTGCTTTTTATCAAGAATATTATTACAATCATGTCACAATATTAATCACACTTTAAGACACGCGTTCGAGCTGCTGGATTTGAGGTTTTTAAACAGGATATTGTAAGAACATTATGAAGTAAATTCACAAAACCGACCTGAAATACGTGTGATTCACGCCAGCAGCAGGAAATGAAAACTCTGACCTTTCACGAATCGTGCGCTTTTGCGCGAGGCCGCGGAGCGCAGCAACACTATGGACGCTCTTTCCGCCCCCTGCTGGACTGGAGCAAACTTCGCTGGCTATGGAAGCATTCAGTTTAATGATGAAAATGAGCGGCATTGACAGACCAAAGATGATTGTAGGAAAATGAGAACTACATCCAATCACAGACATTAATGACTTAGTTTAACCGTTTTATATTACAATGAATAAAGAATTTAAGTTAAAAAATAGCCGCTTTTATTGACCACAGAACTTGCACAGT
The DNA here is from genome assembly GCF_018340385.1 of Cyprinus carpio. NCBI lineage: Eukaryota > Metazoa > Chordata > Actinopteri > Cypriniformes > Cyprinidae > Cyprinus > Cyprinus carpio. The sequence goes on from NC_056597.1 coordinate 32,041,708, forward strand.
CTAAGATTTATTTGAGTTCCTAGGAACAATCCTGCTTGCCGTTGTTCGAGTGTAATAACTCAAGGGCACTAATTACATTTGAGAGACTGACCTATCACACGTATGTCCGGGACATATATTCAACCTTAAAAATAAACAAAGCAAAATGTTATAACGAAAGCGGTAATTTACCAATACCAGTACCTCTCTTAAGCCCCCCGCCTTAGTAGCAACTGTTAACTTATTTGCTCCTTCTAACATACTGCAAGTCTGTTTTTTTTAAACCTGTTTTAAACATATTATAAAGTTATAATATAAGTTTACAAGTAAAACTATATAGGGTAAATGTAATACTGGCAGTAGTAATGTCACAAATACAAAATAATAATAATAACTATTAATAATTAATAATTTACTTACAGCTGGAAAATTTTTGAGAGTTTCATGAGAATGAGAGTGGTGGGACTATGTGATGTCATGCTTTTTTTTTTGGACGGGGAGACTTCGGTCCTTCTGTCCAGGTTAGCATTTTAGCAACTTCGGGTTTCCATCGTCCCCGAGTCAATGGGTTTTTTTTAAACGGGATTTTGGTTTAAATCCCTAATAATATAAAGGTCTTGTTGTTCACACGAAGCTCAAGATCCTTTCCACGTTTTTTCACGACATTAACACAACCAGTTACATTTTTTTTTAGAAAACTGTTAAGTTTCTTAAAACAAGAGGGTTGCTACCAAGTTGCCTAAATGGGGACTACAGGCAGCTGTGTCGGATGCACATTTCAAACGTCATCACGTCGAACAGTTATCATTGTACAAGTATTTTCAGTCGGTAGTATAATTGGTAATACAATGAATAGTTGGAAATAAACCAATTAATAGTTTCGCCGTATTTTATATTGTTGGTCGACTAATGTTTTTTGTTTTGGCCTGAAAAGCAACAACAAGTCTTTCAAAACGGATGATGCGGTTTTCACTTTCCTACTGCTGCGGCGACTCATACTACGATTATTCGATGAAACACCACAGTTGTAATTGGTGTTCGTCACCAGGACAGTGAAACTTTAACGATGCATGTGCTTTAAAACGTTAATTTAAAAATTTTTATGGCCAAAATTAAAAGCTTTTTAGAAAGCATATAGATCGAGGATTTTCTAGAAGAAAGGGTAAAAACTTTTGGGAAACCTGACCCCCCCTAACAAAAGCCAAAGTTTATTTAAACTCACAAAAATAAGTTTAATTTGACCATATCCAAAAACTCCCTTTCACCCCTGTGTTATTTTAAAGTTTAAAATTTGCCTAAAATTTTTCATATTTTTTAAGGATTTTTTGATTTTTAAATTTCCCTTTTTTCAAAATGTCCCGGAAATATGTGCTTTCATATGCCCTTTTGGGTTATGTTTGGTTTCTTTTATTCACTTCTATTTTTTAAATAATGTCTCTTTTCAGTTTTAAAAATGAACACTTGGCTTGTTTGTTTTTTTTTCCGGGTTTATATAAAAGGGGTTTATGTAGCGGGTTTAAAAATTTCCTATCCAGAGAAAATCCTTTTCACGAAACACTTTAAAAAAAAAAAGTTTGATTAAGTTGGGGGAGCGTGGGGGGGGTGACGCTGAATTCGAGAAACCCGTGGGGGTAGTTTTTTTTTTAGCAAAGTTTAGTTTTTTAAAGTTTTGGCACTTTTTTTTTTGGGCTTCATAATTCAAAAATTTATATTTTTTTGTGAAGATTATCTTTAGGGACAAAACGGTAAGTTTCATGAACATAGTTAAAACCAGAGCTTTTTTTTTTGGGGATAACCCAAAAACCCTATGGAAAAATCCATATTTTTTCCCTTTTGGTCATTTAAATGCTGCATGACGTACCGTAGGAAAACCCCCTTTTGGAGTAAACGAATCAAAGGGCCCTGTACCACCCGCCCAATTTCTACTGGCCAAAGGGGTTTTGCACCACCAACGCATGGAAGATAGTATACCTGTTTGCCCGCGCGTTTTTTTTGCTCAGTTTAAATTTTTCCCTTCGGGAAAAGGCAAAAGCAAATTTCGGGTCCCCTAAAAAAGCATCTCGCTTTTCCCGGGGGCCAATTCTTCGAGCACCAGACTTCGGGGAAACCCCTTTGTTTTTTTGCCGACGGGGACCCAACGGCCTACCCCGGGGGGCCTGCATGCTTTTCCCTTTCCCCGGCGGGTTGTATGACAAAATTTTTTGTCCCCGGGGCTTCGGACCGGATTTTCAGATTGACTGGCCAAACTTTCTGACCCTCCCCCTCCGGGGCGGACAAAATTTCCCACCCCCCCTTCCTAAAGCGAGCGGTTGGATGTGGCCCCCCTGCGCAGGGGAAATAAGGGGGGGCTGGGGTGGGAAGAAAAGATGGGCTTACAGCCAATTTGGATTTACGCCGTTTGAATTTTGGCATTCAGAACGGGCAAACCCAAATGTTAACGGGGAAATCTATTTGTTCAATTAAAGGGGGTTTTTTCCCACGATCGTTTCTGAGGAGGCATATTTTCCTATTAAGATCATCAAGAGACACGGGAAGTTCCCCTCAGATTCCCCTTTTAGGGGGGCAAAGCGTATCAATACTGGGGTTTTTCCTTTTTCGATTACCCGGGGTCCATGAGCCAAATCAAAAAAGCAGGAACATTTATGCCCCTTTAAAGGCTCCGGGGTTTTTGTGGCTAAATTACCTAAACAAAATTTGGTGGTTTACCAATCACAGACTCGGGGCACGCTCTCCCCAACTTTTTGGGCAAAAATTCACTAAGCACCCCTGGTTTACAAAAAGAATCCCCAAAAGAGTGCTTGATCCTTTCCCAGCAGAAAAATTTTTTGGGGGAAGATCGGGATTCTCTGCAATTGGGGCATGATTGGAGCGGGCTAGCACCCTTTCTCTCTCCAACTTTTCCCCCTAGGGTTTAAAAGGGGCCGTCATGTTTTTAATAAGGACGTTGGTCTTAGAAGGGGGTTCGGGTCGACCCGACCCGGGCACCCCCCGGGAAAACCGAATTTCCCCGGAGCGGTTGCTCTCAGACAGACCCTTTGGAAGAAAGGGGAATGGGGGTTTCCCACCCCAAATGGTAAGTTTTTTGTAAAGTGGAAGGTGGACTTATTCGGGTCGAGACGACTTGCTTGGGCCCACAAGGGTTTTCCCCCATCCCCCCCACGCCCCGGGGGACGGGCGGCCTCTACCCCAAAAAATTTGCACAGAATCAGTTTGTAGTTTTTTTCCCTTTTCGGCTAATTCCAGATTTCTACCAGAATCCGGTGGGAAAAGAGTGGAACGATCCTTTTGGTGCTCTGTGGTGGCCCACTCAGCCGGGGCCCGAAAAAATGATCAGTTGGTAGGGGGCCCCCCGTGGGGTTCCCCTCAGACAGGTTGTTGTCGCAAGCACGGCACCAGGGCCCAAATTTTATGAAACGGTGGCCGGGCCTCGAGGGGGAAAGATTTAATAGTTCTGGCTTTCAGGGGAGGCTACCGAGACTAAATTATTTTAGAGGGGGGTTTTCTAAAAGAAAATTTATATCCCTTAAAAGGAAAAAACTGTTTACTCCCTTTGGTTTTAAAAGGTTTTGGTTGGACCAGCATCTACCCGGGTTGAATCAACTAAATTTTTCTTCAAACCTTTTTTTCAAGGGAGAAAACGGAACCTTTTAAAGTAAAATGGAAAGCCAATTGAAAACCATGCATAATAGAAGGGCTTTTCATTAGGCGTCATCCCCCGGTCTTTTAATTTTGCGGGTTTTGGGGCTCCCACCCTTTCCGCCCTTTGCAAATTTTCCATTATGGGATCTGTCCATTGTATTAAAAGGGCAAAAAAGACATCCTTTTGGGCCCCCTTTGGGAACTGTGATGAAAAAAAAAAATTTTCTAAAGACAGCCCCTATTTTAGCTTTACCCCCCCCAAAGGATTTGGGGGAAATTTAAAAGCTTTTCTAATCACCTAGTCCCTGGCCCATCGCCCTGGGTTGGGGGAAAGGTTTTGCTTGGGGGGAACCCCCAAGGGCTAAATTAAGGGTTCTAAAGTCGTTTCCCGGGGAACCCTTTTTCGATTCCACCCGGGGGTTTTTGGGAAAATTCCCCTCTCTACAGGGGGCGGGGTCGAAGATCAAAAGCCTTTGTCCTGTGAGGGGCTGAAGATCTATTTTGGCGTACCCCCTAATGGTGTGAGACTGACCAGGGTTCATCTTTTTTGGGGAGTAAAAAAAAAGGGTTGTCCTGTAAAAAAAGCAATGTTTTCCCCCTTGGTTTGGTGGAGGCTTTAATTCCTTACCCTTAAAGGTGGTGGGCCGTTGCCTTTGGGAATTTCCGACGCAATTCCACGAGGGGGGTGGCTGGGCCGCTAGTCTTCCTTATGGATCTTATGGATGAAAAAAAAAAAAAAAAAAAAAAAAATGTGCGGGGCCAGGATGGTCCCTCACCAAAGCATTTTTCACAATTAACAGCCTGGATGGGGAGGAGGCCCCTGGCCCCCGGGGTTTTCCACTTGAGCAATGCTTTCCTCGGACCCCAAACTACCCCAGGTACTTCGGGGTGTGTTTGGGATGGGTTTCCCCATGGGGTGACATCACCCCGGTTATACTATCCCTTACACATGCTTTTTTAAGGGGGGGCCAAGGGCTATTTGGCCAATAATTGGCAAAGATTAAACAGGGATTCAACATTCGTCACCCGGGGGTTTTTCCCAAAAAGGGTTAAAGTCACGAAGCTTGAAGGGGACCTATAAAAGGGGAAAACCAGGTTCAAACGAAACCCGGAAATTTTTTGTCAAGAAAACCCCTGTCATGGTAAAGCGGGATCTGCCTCCCCAAATTGACGCCCTTTTTTTCCCCCCCACTCTTTTGAATTTTAAAATTTCTGAAAAACCTTTTTGATTTTCCCTTCTTCTGTGACTTTAACGCTGATATTTTTTCCCACATCAGGAAAAATTTTAGTAAAACATTTTAAAAAATATATTTTTGGTTATTGAAGGTTTTTTAAAACATTAATTTTGAGTAACGTAAAAATTTTAATTTGGATATTTAAAATAGTTTTTGCTCCATATTTTAGTTTATTTTTTTAAAATTCAACCCGGGGAAGGGCCACAGTCTGCAAGCGTAGCCCAACTCACACCAGCTTGGAATTTTTCTAGTGATCCAAGAGCTTAAATTAGCTGGATCAGGGTGTTTTTTTGTTTTGGGTTGAGCAAAATTTGCAGAGGGGGGCCCCTCCGGGAACTGATTTTGTGCCCAATGAATGGAGGAAAAAGGGACAGGCCAAATAAATCTCACACTCGGGCCCGGAAAAGTCTATGTACAAACGTAAAATCTTCGTGATCCGGGAAAAATATCCACACTACGAACGCTGTCAAAATAAAATTTCCCCTTTATCTAAAATTAGGGTTAATTTTTTAAAGGAAACAAGTTTTATTTTATTCCCGGCATATATCCCATGGCAATTGAATGATGAAAAAACTGCAGAAAAAAGCCTCTAGACAACCAAGAAATGAAAAAGTCCCTTGATGTTTCTGGACCCGGTTTGGTTTTAGCTGTTTTTTTGGGTTTGGGTCTAAAAAATATTTAAAAAGGGGGAATCCCCCGCCGCAGTTTTGGAGAGGATTTATTTTTTCTCTCCTGAATGAACCGTTTGATGGACCCTTAAGGTGTCTGATGGGGAAAAAACGTCTTGTCACCCCGTGGTTTTTAACGGTCTTCCCCCGCTATGAACCTCGGGATGCATTACTAATTTGTCTTTTTGTTTAAAACCCTTTTCCCCAAAGAGGGCTGCATGATATTTTTTTTTCCCTCCAGTGGGGCCCCGGCTTATGGTCTCTGAATGAGTTGGTTTCAGAAAAGCCCTTCCCCAGTGGGCGCAAGAAGGGGTTTCTCCCGGGTTTGTAAATCCCCCCCGTGACAATTAGAGAGATTTTGACGGAATGGGTTTTGCCCCGCGGGTTTGCACTAAAACATTTTCTAAATCAGGGGGAAATTTTCTGGTGTTTTTTTTAGGCTAAATAACTGCCAAAAAGGTTTTCCCACTTTACTGCCGGGTACGGTCTCCTCATTGGTTTTAAAAACCACATGTCTCTTCTTTTTTTGACCTTGGTTGAAGCTCCTTCTCCAGTGAGGAAACTTTATGGTTTTTTCCTCCCTGGGGGTTTTTCTTATAAACCCATCAAGTTTTCCTTTTGGTGTGAAATCCTTGTCACTTCACCGGCAGGGAAAGATTTTTCCCAATGGTGTTTTTTTTGATAGAGCTTTTCAAAATTTGAGGTTTGGTAAAAAAAACCTTTCCCGCATTTTGTTCACAGTGAAACCCCTTTCCCTTCCCGCTGTCCCTTTTTTGAATGAATCTCCTCTTTTTTGCTGGGGGAGGAAAGTATGTTCCCAATCTTCCCAGCTGAAGTTTTTCTTTTCCCTGTTTTGGTTTTCCCTCCCCCTTTTTAAAAACAAAAATGCCCCCCTCTAAAATCAGGGGTTTTTTTCACAGGTCTGCAGGAAAAATCTTCACCCTGTTTTTTTGAAGTTTGAGATTTGTTTTTTCATAAAGTTGGTTTGTTTTTTTTCACCCAAATTGGGATGATGGGGGCCACCATTGACATTAAAAGGGAAAACCAAAACTTTAAAAAACCCTTTAAAAAATCTTGAATAAGTTAAAAACATCTAGTGATGCCCCGAAATGAAAATTTTTTGCTAAAGGCCATTTTGCAATTTCAATATTCATACAGTGACCACCCAACAACCCTCCCCTCTCCTCATCGAAGCCCATAAAGATGCAGGCTAAACATCTCTCGTGTGGGGCTTGTAATGTTTTTGGGAAATTTTTTCCGGGAAAAGCTTTTGAATGTTTCCCCACCCTGCCGCCTGTTTGCTCCCTTAGTGCAGGCTCCCCTTTATGCGGGTTTTGGTATTTGTTGCGTCCGTCACGCTTTCGTTTTTTCGTTTAAATTTGAAACAGAAAGAGCTTTTTTTATATTGCTATTTTGGGCACCAAATAATTTTGGATTGACGAACATCTTGTGGCATACCTAAGAACATCCACTTTAATCCAGATGATTTCCCGCCATTCTTCTGGCACAAATCCATTAATTAACAACATATGCATCCAAATCAACCCTTTGCTGCTTTTCGATGCTTGGTTTGCGTAAATGCTGCTCACACACAAAAGCCTATGTCTGCATAATGCTTTTTATATTTATTTTCAAATTAATTAATTGGTTACTAATTATTATGATTCATAATGTATGTATAATTATCACAGTATACTGAGAAAAACAACCATAGTGTGAGTTTTGGCCACTTCCTGCACGCCTTACACAAACACACAGAAAAACTGAAGCTCTTAAAAAAAGTGCATTTTTAATCCCATTAAAAAAGAGGAGAGAGGAGAGAGATAGTTCAATTTGATTTTTTCCTGTAAATGTTTCAGCCCTCTAACATTTTCCATCTATGTTTCCCAAAATATCTCAGAAAATCTGCACCCTCAGTCAATATGAACATGATGCTGCTGAGTCTCTGCTGAGATTCAAAGTGTAACGAAAAACAACCCAAAAGCGTCATAATAGGAAGAACACACTGAAGGAAACAAATCCTCATCCTCCTCATTATTTATCACCTGCTCTTCTCATCAGGTGTTGTTGTTCTTTCTCTGCGGTGGTTCTTCTCCTTGCTCCGATCAGGTTCTGCAGTCCACCCCCCGGTTTGACAGGAGAACATCTCAGAGGCGTATGCAGCTTGCGTTCCCAGCGTTCACCGTCAGAGTTTGATCGGGATTCTGATCCTGAGCGTCCAGTATAAACAGAGTAAAGTGAGGCATGAGCTCTGAGTCCTGCTGTGTATCTGGATCTCTTGATCTCTGGACGGCTCCAAGACTGAATCCCTGGTAGATTACTGTCCCATTCAGTTCCACGCACTGAAACCTGCTCCACATCCTGACAAACACAATCAGTCATATATCTAGCAATTAGTATGATCCAAAATAAGATGTTACGTCACATAACAATCAGTTCCATATGAGCAGCTTAAAGATGAAATGAAGATCTGTTCCAAACCTCTCTGTTCAGTTTGTCCTCCTCTTTCTTCAGCTTTGTCTCCAGTGAAGCCACCTTTTCCTTCAGCTGACAGATTTCTGTGATGAAATCCTCAATCTCCAAGCATGGACAGATCAGTTTCCTACTGATCTTAACAGCAGACCACATCCAAGTCCACCAAAAACCACCTTGGCGATTTCCTGTCAACATCTGACACAAAACATATTAGCATGTTCTAGGTGGTTGTTTAGGATATGGATATCTAAAGGATAGGGCTTTCTTCATAGCCTGTATTCAATGGCACACATACTCTTTATTTTTTAAGATTTTCGCCAAACGTCTGGGCCAATGATCAAATAATAGAGTTTATACAAAGAAGGTATTTTTATTTTAAATACTTCAGCGTAAGGTTTCATAACAAAAAACGTTTCAAATCTAGTCATTTAATAAAATGATTCTGCTTAAAAAAACACAACAACTCACAAACTGCCAAAGGCAGCAAAAATGTTATGAACATGACGGTCAGATGGATTTCTCAGATTTCCGCTCGTTTCTCCTTAATCTGTAAATGATTTAAACTGTCCGACATAAAATCACATTATTAATGTAAAACACGGTAAACACGCAGGAGCTTTTTTTTTTTTTTGGTTTGTTTTTTTTTTTTTTTTTTTTTTGTTTTTTATTATGCTTAATTTAGTGCTACAAGACAGGGAACCAACATGTTAAACCTCCTCTAGACCCGCACAGAGTTTACATTAAGAACAAAAAAATAAAAATGAATAAAATAAAATAAATACAAATAAAATAAAATACAACGAAAACCACAATAACAAGGGCAAGGATGAAACCAAACTTGTAGTGATGGTATTTAAAAAAAATTTAAAACTAGATATTTTGACAAAGAGACGCATACACTTTTTCCGTTTTCGATTAAGTTTTTTGAGGCATTTTAAGCAAAAATACATTATAATGTAAAAAAACACGGTAAACAAGAGGGCTGAAAGCTCACCAGCAAACTACTTTCGTGGGCTGTTCGCGGTTGTGCAGCAACATATGACGCATTTCCGCCTCCCTGCTGGACTGGAGCGACCGATGCTCGATTGTTTCGTGTAGTGAAAATTTCAAGTGAAAGCCAGCATACCTATAATTTATGTGACCTGGGTGTCAGGGTGTGCTGTGAACTGATTAATACCGTGTATGGAAGAAAGCCAATTGCTCACAAAATAATAAAACAAATAAATAAAATATATAATATTAATTAATAAAATTCATGCTTTGTTAAATCATAAATACTATTAAAATGTTGTGTTCAAGTGAGATAAAAAAACAAAGTAGCCTAAGCTAACAAAATCACAATTATCAGAGGAAAAGTCTCCCATTATTTCTTAAAAAGTCAATTGTGTTCATAAACGCGTGAAATTACGACTTTAAAAGTCAATTATGAGATAAGTCAAAATTATATAATCAGTCATAATTATAACAAAAAATTCACAAACTTATGACATAAAAATCATACACTGTAAAAAACAAATACGTAAAATCCAGAAAAAAGTACTGGCAGCTTATTAAACACAACACTATCCATTAATTTTATACTGTGCCCTATTTTTTACAGATTTGTTTTAAGAGTGTATAGGAAGGACGTAGAAAACTGTATTTTAATCTTATAAACATAACTTAGTAGGACTATGTTATAATTATGGATTAGTATTGCTTAACTTCGATAACTTCCACTTTTATGTTATAATTTATGACTTTATATGTTATAACGTTAACACTTTCTCATTTTCGACAATTTTATTTAGTGTCAGCACTAATCCACAATAAAAGCAATTTCAAAATTTTATTCGACAATTTTATTTCAGTGTCAGCACTGAAACAACTACTATTCAGATATTGTGTTGATAAAAACACTAATATTAATAATAAATACAAAATAGTACAAAAATCCTATTCTTATTTGCCAAAATTCAGTGTTCTTGTTGACTGTTGAATTTGTTGTCTACAATTTAGCTTCATGTCTGACTACCATAATAAAAGTGAAGAGAAGAACTAACACTACAATGGGACTGAACATTTCACTGTAGCTTATACTGGAAATGCAAACTCCATCACTGGCTACGTGTTTTCTGGTTAGAAGTTATCATTTAGAAATTGCTTGACTTATCTTCTAGCCATGTCTTGCCTTGGCCTTAACCAGTATGAGTTACTGGACAGAGCTGGGAATATATGCTGGCAACTAGAACAGGGCTGTTTCTAGCCAGTTTTTTGTTTCTTGTCACATTCAAATAGTTTGTTATAGTAACGACTCTTATTTCTGGAGATTCAGCACATTGTGAGTTCCACAAATCTGAATGCATTATTTGTAAATTGACTAAAATTACTATCTGACTATTATTATCTGTAATACCATTTTGTAGCCACGAGATGTCTGTAAAGCTCTATGTAACAATCCCTAGTAGATAAGACTTTGTCATCACACATAAATTAATTTGAATGCTTTGTTACTCATTAAAGCTTGAACTATCCCTTTAAATAACGCGAGTGATCGAATGAATTGATTCAGCATTTCAACATCTTCCGTGAAGGATGCATTAAATTCAACAAAGCGGTTTATTAAAGAATGCATTTATATTTTGAATTAGCTCATTTTACTATACCAATATTTTTAATTGGCTGTTAAAGTTTTATGTGGGTTTATTACATGACACACTGACCCTTTAACAATGTATTGGTGCAAAAACACAACTTTTGACCAATTCGCAACATGATTCCTGAACATGACTGCCAGAAATACTGCCTGAACAAAATACTGATTTTGTAAACTTTTACTGTAAACAATATTTTAAACTGGCTTTTGAACTTAGCTTTACTGCATGACAAAAAAAAAAAAAAAAAAACTTTACTTTGCCAAAACACTTACAGAACTAACTGATCTATTGGCATTGTTGAGCCTCCAAATGCAAACTTGGCATGCAACAATCAGGCAGCAATTGACAGCGCTCTGATCGAATGGCATACAGGCATCTCAGATTGACACTACTTTAGCTCAGTGATGTTGGGGGATCCAGTATCCAATATTTCAGCCACTCTTTATCACAATCCCGCTAAAATGTACAGCTGTGGCCAAAAGTTTTGAGAATGACACAAATATTAATTTTCACAAAGTCCTCTACTACAGTGTTTTTAGATCTTTTTGTCAGATGTTACTATGGTATACAGGGGGCGTATTACAGAAAGTTTCTTATCTTAGGGCTTAACTTGAGATATGGTATGTTAAATTAGGATTTTTCAGAAATTTGTATTACAGAAGCAAATCTTAACTTGATTTGGGATTCTTATCCTTCTCCACAAAATCATATCTTATCTCCAGTTTGGAAATCTTAAATTGCATTATCAAGCTTGACAATCCACTCTCGGGGCTGTTACCAAGCAAGCAACACTGCACTTGAAGCTGCTGAAGAGGTTAACAAAATAATAGAAGCTAACTTCACTTAGAAAAATCACCTTTTGCAAAAAAAACTGTAAATACATGTCTACACAGGACGAACAGTTGTTGTGTCGCACCAGACCGCAACAGCTCAAGTCTGTCTACACTGAACGCGACAAAGCCCATTTAAAATAATTAGAAATTTGTGTCATGTCATAAATATATAGTATTTTGTCAAAACGCTATCAAAAACATTAGACACGTGTAGACAGCATCACTGATTATGAGTTCTATAGTATTTTGTCACACCGCTCTCATCCAGTGTAGACGCGATGTAAAGCATTAGTCACTTGCACTATAACCGTAATGCTCCGCGACACTTTGTTGGTCTCTGTAATGCTGGTTGCAGTTCCTGTGCTAACTGTAATATCATGTTGCGCAGCAGTCTGTAATTACTTATAAGTGTTTTGTAATCAAAATGTAACACATTTTCAGGGTCCTCCAAGAATCTTTCTACCATCAAACATCTCCTCGCTTCTTCATTTTCATTTATTAATAAATGTAATACCATTGTTGGACAGCACAATTGTATTTTTCTGTTAGCTTTCAAATAATTTAACCCACTGTAACCCACCCCTGTTAAAATCCACTTTGTGGTCATTTATCGTCCCCCAGGTCAATCTGGGAAACTCTTTGGAGGAGTTGGGATGCCAAGCAATCAAACCATATCCTGAAGATGGTAATTCTCCTGGTACTGCTTTTGGTGACTTCAACATCCACCTAGATAAACCCCAGGCTGCTGGACTTCAACACTCTGCTCGCCTCTTTCTTTCATTTGATCTCTTTCAAGCGTAGTGTCTACTACAGCCACTCACAACCGGGCAAACCAACTGACCCCCATCTTCTTCCTCTTCCTTCTCTGCAAATGTCTTCACTGCTAAAACATCATACCACCACGACATAATTCAATAAACTGTTTTGACGCTGACACTCTTCCTTCAAACTTTCTCTTCTCTTCTTAATCCACCTCCTCCTCCATCGACTCTTACAGCTGACGTACTTGCAGTTTTCTCACAAATAAGACAAGAACCATCAGTGAACAATTTCTCCACACCGCAGACTGAGTGATAAATTCACAACGACTACTGTACACTCTCTCCTCCTTTCCTCTCCACTCTCAGAGAGACGGACGTTTCCAAACTGTATCCTGTCCAGTCATCCTACACTGGCCCACTGGATCTGATCCCCCACTCCACCTCCCTTCAAGGCATTATCATCTTCAGTCATACATTCACTTACTCACATTATCAACTCCTCTCTTCACTCTGGGATCATTTTCCCTCTCAGATGGGTTTAGCCTTTAACCAGGCTAAAGGTACGAATCCACTGCTGAAGAAACCATCTTTAAATCCAGCGCTTCTAGAAAACTACAGATGGAGTATCCCTCCTTCTATTCATTGCACAGGGAACGCTTGAACGAGCTGTATTCAACCAGGCTATCTATGTTTCTTGTACAGAACAACCTTCTGGGACCAGCAACCAATCTGGCTTCCAAAAAGCGGCCCAATCAGCTGAGACTGACACCCTGCTCTCTCGGTTTACTGAAGACCTGATATTGACAAAGAGCAGCTTCAAACTACTCCAGTACTCATTTGCTGGACCTGATCTGCTGCTTTGACCACTGTTAACCACCAGATTCTCATGTCCACACCCAGAAAGATGGGCAATCTATGGAACTGCACTCCAGTGGTTTAAGTCCCTACCTCTTCTGATCGATCCTTCATGGTGTCTTGGACGGGGCAGGAAGTTTCTACGTGTACAACAAACGTTGCTATGGGGTCTCCTCTAAGGCTTAGGTTACCTTGGAACCACTCTCTTCTCTCAATCTACATGGACGTCATTGGGAATCTGTGTCATTCAGAAGCATGGATTTTTCTTATCACTGCTACGCTTGATGATCACTCAACGTTTAAGATCTCACCATTCTAAACCAGATGACCCGACCGGTGATGGATGTTGCTTGGCAGTTTTCGCCTGGTGCGAATGTTAGACGATACATACATTCTAGCCCTCCTGGAATGAAGAAACCAATAAATCTAAGCTTTAGACCTACTCAACCACTCTACTAGAGGAACTGGTTCCATTGATAGAAAACCCATCGTTTGTCGTCAAAAAACTTATTGGTATCAGCTGAGGCTTTGTCATTACGTCATCAAATTCCTTCCAGGGAGCAAGCCAATAATAACTAGGAGTGTGATGGTTCAATCAGTTAAGTTAATCCCAGTGGACCCTATTGCTACAATGACTCTGTCCTGCAGATTTGCCTTATACAACATAGGAAGATTAGGACCCTTCCTTGTCAGAGCAAGGCACCCAACTTCTGTCCAAGCTCGTGTTCCCTCCAGACTGAAAACCCCACTATGTAAGGCCTCTCTGGCGTGGCCTTCCTGGCAGGTACCCATCAAGCCTTCTGCACACTGAATCCCAGAATGCAGCAGAGAGGAGGTATTGTCTTCAATGAGTCAAAACACACGCTTTCAAAGTTACTCCTCTCCTCATCAGGTTACACTGGCTACCAGTAGGGCCGCTCGCATCAAATCTCAAGGCGACTGATGCTTGCCTACAAGATCGACCACTGGCACGGCAACCAACATACCTAAGCTCATTAGTTCAATCTTATGTGCCCTCCCAGAAGTCTGCGCTCATGCAAGTAAAACGACGGCTTGTGGTTTCCATCTCACAAAGACGGTTCAAAAATCACTCTCAGGGACCTTTCCTGGACTGCAACCCAGCTGGTGGGATGGAATGGACCTGGACTTTGCTTGGTGCCTGGAAGCCTTGTCACAGGCAAATTTTGAACCTCTCCCACTTGTGAAGTTCTTGATGATCCGCATAAAAATATTGATTTAGGTGCAATCTTATTAGCAAAAATATTCTTGGCCTGTGAATCTCTTTTGTGCCAATAGCAATGATAAATGCACATTTTCGGTGTATTGCAGGTAACCATAGTTAAAAAAACAGGAGGGTTGGTAGCACAATGATTTCAAGCCACCACCCCTCCCTTTAAAAGGCTTCCAGTCTGGTATTTTACACCTTCAATCGCATGACCGGAGGTGATGTGTCTCACAACCATGACATCATCCAACCACTCTCCCCGTTTGTTAATCAAAGGAATCATGATGGGTACGTTTGTGGCAGGGGGCTTGAAAATGTAGTGAAATGTTTTTGGGGATGAAGTTAAATTTTCCAGGGAGGAAGAGGGATTTGCAATTAATTGCAATCATTGAATCACTCCTTATTAACTTTAGCGACTATATGCAAAAATACCCATCATTAAAAATGAGGCAGCAGACTTTGTGAAAATAGTTAAGATTGTGGTCATTCTCAAAAACTTTTTGGCCAACCAGCTGTGTGGGCAGTAGTGCCAGCAGGGACTGCTGTGGCACCCTAGGTGGGAACCACCTCAGCTTGCCTATGCCTTAGAATTGATAGTGAACAAAACAGGAGGAATTCAAAACAACTGTGGATAACAAGATTGCAATCTCACTAAAAACATAACTTTCGAGGTTATATAAAGTTGATATGAACCCAAAACAATTATACATAGGGGAAGTGCTGTGTTGTTCCCTTTCAGGCTGGCTTTGTGTCTGAGGAAATTCATCTAATTTACAATGTACTGTTTAACTTACCATTAACAAACAACACATGTTTCTTGGATCCATGGTTCCTTGCAAGCTGACGGGACATGTTCAAAAAACAAAACATCATTTCAATGGTTTGCTATTCAGTAGATCTGATGTTTGAGGGAGGTAAACAGGCTGACATTTCAAGACACTGTCTGTATTTTGTCTATACAGTCCTTATTTGTTTTTATACATTTGTTCTTGACAAAAAAAATATGTTTTTCTCTGAAAACAAAAATTAATTGCTTTGAGCTGTTGACATCCCAAAAACCAATATACAGTTTGACACATTCACACCCAAAGTTGAGAACAAGTGTGATCTGTAATTAGCTCTTTACCTTTACTAGAACACATTCAAGACCAAAACCCATCGAGGACAAACAGCAATTACTCAAAAACATACAACAAGAACAAACTATTTTTTCTACAGAATTTACTGTGAACCTTCCCTCGATCACAACCTGTCTAAACATCTAAACAGCAATGAAAATAACATTTCTAAAGCTGGAACCCTCTTCTTATTACTTTTCTTTCTTTAAAGGGGTTATGAAATGAAAAATAAAAATATTATAATATCTTTACCTTATTATAAACTGGTATTTGTCCTGTGATATTTTCTGTACCTTATTGTAAACTGGTATTTGTCCTAAATAAATATGTGGAAAAATGATTATTTTCAACTTTTATTCTGAACTTCTCGCAGAACGTCTTCATTTACATTTTAATGCTCGTGCCCCTGAGGAGGAAACATAGCCATCACATCAATCTCTTAGAAGACCAATCACTTCGAGTGTAAACTAATGACCAATGCCCCTGGCCATGCAATGATTCAATCCAGATGCTACTGATCATAGCGCGATGTAAGAGACTGGCACATGTTCAACGAATAACTCAGGGTGTTTTGCTGGGACCGAGCCGGTGACCCGTCTCAGCTGTGGAACAGCAACTGTGGCCAACGGGAAGGTGATGTCTCCGTTCCCTCCTTCATGGAACGAGTGGTTACATACTTAACCGAGATGTTCCCTTTCAGTCAGTCACTCTCAATCGTCACGTCGGTAAATGACCGGGCGATGGGCGCCCCCCTACAAAAACGCCATGGATGCTGCCCCTTCTAGTGTCCTGTGCGAGCCTCCTGCGCCCCCTCCTTTCGGCATTGGCCGGTGCTTGCAACCAGAGGTGGACAAAGTAAACAACTCCATTACTTGAGTGAAAGTACAGATACTGATGGGCCAAATATTACTCCATTATAAGTGAAAGTTTTTAAAGACAGACTTCTACTTAAGTAAAGTACAGAAGTCCTTGTTTTTAAAAAAGTAATTAAAATACCAAAAGTATTTTTTTATGTCAACGCCCTGTTTTATTATTGGTTGTATGTAATGCTTGCACATACCACCTCTGAAGCAACTTATAATACATTAACATCTACTGAATATGACCGAACTAGTTTGCAGTATCTTTTAGAATAACAAGCTTTTAGAAAGTAAAAACCCTTAAAAAATGAAACCTATAAAAATGAAAGTGAGTTATAAAAAAACAACAAAAAAAACAAAAAAACAAATATAACACCCCTCCCCACCCCCACAAAAGCAGCATGGTGTAGTGAATCTCACACAGCAACCACAACACAACTGATGTATAACTCACATCCTAGGCCCCTTCAGGACTGAATAAAAAAAAAAATAATATAATTTATCCACTTGATATTTGCTCTTGTATAGTTGTATTGGTTTAATCAAGAGATCATGTGATGTCCATTTCAATGAACACAGGGGGGTCTCTGAAGGGCTAGCAACACACCTGCAGCTGTAAAACTTCAGCAACACTGCTTTAGCGAAAAGCATGATTTATATATATATATATATATAATAATAACCCACTTAACCCTACAAGACTGATTACTGATATGCGGTACAAAAAGAAAAGTAAAAAGAATAAACAGTCACGTTTTAAAAAGAAGAAGAAAAAAATCACCCACTGACTTTCCAATGCTGCTACATAGTAACAACTTTCTGCTTCGATAGAAATGTAGTGGAGTGGAAAGTACACTATTTGTCTTTTAAATTTAGTAGAGTTAAAGTCCTAGTTTTCAGAAAAAAAATACACTCAAGTAAAAGTACAGATACTCAAAAAGTCTACTTAAGTACAATACTCCAGTAACATTCACTTTGTTACTGTCCACCTCTGCTCGCCAACAAGAGGCCAGTCACTGTTGTTGTAGCACTACCCACTGGTAAAACTTACCCGTTTTACTTGGAACGGGAACGTTGCCGTGAAGCCCCTGTGCCTGAAAAGCAGGGGTGATGGCATCCACTATCCAGTGGACCATCCTCTGCTTAGAGATGGCATTCCCCTTCTGCTGGCCTCCGTAAAAGACAAAGACCTGATCTGACGTTCCTTGAAGCGTTGGGTCCGGTCTTACTACCATCTCAAAGGTTTTTTGGTGCTAGCACTATTTTTGACGGGTTTATCCCATATTTCTTCTTCCAAAAGTTTGATATCAATTACTTCAACAATAGAAATAGTACTTCTTTTTGATATTGTGCCCGCATCTGTCCTGACCTCTGCATAACGTTGAGTATTTGCTAACGCCTTCCCTGATATTAATGATCTGTGTGGTATGCTCCTGTGTGGGTTTGTGTGGATGCAGGGGGCCACCCTCGGGATGAGCCGGCTGGGTGCTGCTGCAGCTAGGATCACGCCCTAGTCTGTTCCTGTTCAGAAGACCAATAACTTGCTTGGCCTGTCCTCGACTGTGTCACTGAATAGCCTGGTCTCGGACATTGGGACCTTAAGGAACCAAAATTGTATGTGTTCGTCATGTTGACCAGACACAGCCAGAGATGATGCTCCAGAACCACAAGTGTGGATATCACATGACCCAGAGAACTCCCAAAGACCTTCCTCGCTCGGTTGCTCGGGACACGGTAGAGGTCTCTACTCAAGCCCTACCCTCAAAGCATAGCCGTCATTTCTGGATCCGATTCAGTCATTGCTACAGTCCCAGAAGGCAGCAGCGCAGCCAAATCTTCCTCTATTTCTGTTTTGTCACATGATAGAAAGTCTAAGGCCTTCTCATGCCATACGGCTGACCCATCTAATATGCGGCCTAAAATGAAACAAACCAACATTGCTGTTGAGACAAAATTGGCAACCTGGCAAAATATCAGTGCTAGTACTACTAGATCTCAGTGCTGCGTTTGACACTGTCAATCATAACATACTTCTAGAGAGACTGGAAAACTGGGTGGGGCTTTCTGGGATGGTTCTCAATTGGTTCAGGTCATACTTGGAAGGGAGAGGTTATTATGTGAGTATAGGAGAGCATAAGTCTAAGTGAACGTCCATGACATGTGGAGTCCCACAAGGCTTAATTCTTGCACCCCTCTCATTTAGCCTGTATATGCTCCCACTAAGTCAAATTATTAGAAATAACCAAATTGCCTATCACAGCTATGCTGATGATACCCAGGTTTACTTAGCCTTATCGCCAAATGACTACAGCCCCATTGACTCCCTATGCTTTCCAGGGAATTTACTCCCCTTAAAGGCATCCCTTCGGGCGGGGATCCTTCAAAAGACAAAGACCGAAGGAATTTCCTTACTTTTTGTCCGGGTTCTAGGCCTTCTCAGGTTTTGGTGCCGCTTTAATTTATTCCAAAATTTTGAAAAAAATTAACCTTTCAAAAAGGGGTTGGAAGGTCTTTTTTTAAATGTCCCATCTTCTGAAGCTAAAAAAATTGGGTTGGGCTTTGGGGTTTGGTTTTAAATTGTTGGCTGCTTGGGGAGGTTTTTAAGGGAGGGGGATGGCATAAGCAATTTGGGGGTTCTTGCAGTGGAGCCCAAGTCTCTTCCCTTGTTCAAAGCCAAAAACTCCTTGGGCCCTTTTGTCCTTGCTTTCCACTAATGCTGGTCCGGCCCGGGGGTTTTTAAAGGCCCAAAATGTTTTGGGGTTCCCCCAAAAATGTTGAAAAAAACCCAGAATGTCCCCTTTCCAGAAACAAAAAATTGTATATAAAGGGAAAAAAGAGAATTCCAAAGGGGAACCGTCCTTGTTTAAGGGCCAAAAAACTTTAGGGTCGAAAAAGAAAACAAAATACCCCCCAAAAGAAAATAGATTTTTTTCCATTCGGTTTTAAAAATTTTTCTTTGTTTTACACCCGGGGAAAGGGCCCCACCCCCCCAAAGCGGCACCCCCAAACTCTAAAATTTTTTTTGAACCATAAAAAAAAATCTAATCCCCAGCCTCGGTCCCTTTAAATGCCCTTTTTTAATGCTTTTAAAATTTTTTAAATCCTTTATAAAAAATTTGGGGGAACCGGAACTTTTTTCGGGGGGTTTTTCTTTAAAATTTTCTTTAAAAGTTAAAAATTTCAATTTTCTTAAAACTTTTTTCGGGGACTGTAAAAGGGTTGGGCCCCTTTTGGGGGTTAAATTTGGGTTTTCCCCGAAAGTTAAAAAAATTAAGGAGGCGGGGTTTTAATTCTAAAGGTTGGACTTCATTTTTTTGGGGAAAGTCCACGGTTTTTAAATTTTTTGCACCCCCCATCTTTTCCTTATATTTTTTTCAAAATTTTAGGAAAATCCCAAATTGCCCAAAAATAAAAGTATGCTTTTGGAATCCCCAGGGGTTTAAATTATTTAAAATCGGCCAAATGACAAAAAAAGGGATAAAAATTTTTTCCAAACTTTAAAAAGGGAAAAGGGGAACCATTAATTGCCAAAACTTTCTTATTTTTTAAAAAGGGAAAGGGGAATTTGATTTGGAAAAAAATTTTAATTTCAAAGGTGGGAAAATTAAAAATTCCTTAGCCTAAGGGGAAAAAACCAAAAAAAAACCCGCTTGAAAAGCTTAAAATTTGGTTTTTTAAATTTAAAAAAACCTTTTTGGAAGAATTTGGATTTGGGGCCAGCAAATTTGGAAAACCCCTTTTTCCACCCTCTTACAAAAGGGGGGTTTAAAAAAAAACAAAATTGTTTTTTAAAAAGGCCCCCCAAAAAAAAAGCCCCAATTTAGAAGTCCGTACCCGAAAATGGGAATTTTGAAGCCCCCCAAAAATTGGGGCGAAAAATAAACAGTTGGGGCATTAAATTTTTGGTTTTTCCTTAAAATTTTAAATTTTTTTTAAAGATTTTAATAAATAAACCTTTGGGAACCGAAACGGGGTTTCTAAGAACCCTTTTTTAAAAACCTTTTTGGCCCTAAAAAATTTCAATTCCGCTTTTTCCGGAAAAAACTTGGGGCACACTGACCAAGGCTTAGCCATTTCCCCCGGGGGGGTTTCCCAAAAACCCTTTTTTTTCCCCCATTTTAAAGGCCTGCACAAACCCAAATAAGGAATTGCCCCCCTGCCCTTTAAATTTTAATTTAAAAAAATTTTCCAAAATGTTTCCTTTTTTAAAAATTTAAATTTTTTTTTTAAATTAAATTAATTAAAATTTTTCCCAAACGATTAATTATAATTATTAATTTCCTAAATAAATAATTAAAATTTAAATAAATTTTTAAATTTTAGATCCAGGTTTTCCCTCAAAGGAAAAACCCCAAAAATTCCCCAAAGAAAAAAAAAAAATTTTAATTTTTTATTTTAAATTTTAAAAATTAATTTTTCCAATTTAAATTTATAAAACCCCAACCCACTATTTTTTTATTTTTAAAAAAAGGGGTTTAAATATTTTTTTAATTTTTATTATAACATTTATTTTCATTAATTTAAAAATTTAATTCTTCCAAAAAAAAAACATTAAAACCCTTTTTTCCTCCAAAAAATTTTAAATATTTTAAAAAAAAATTTAAAATTTAATATACATTAAAAAAATTTTAATATTTAAATTTTAATTTTTAATTTTTTAAAAAAATTTTTTAAAAAAATAAAATTTTATTTCTAAACCCCCAAAACCAAAAAATTTTTCTAAAAAAAAAACCCCCCCACAAAAACCCTGTTTTTAAAATATATTAATTTTAATAATTTTAAATAATTTAATATAATAAAAATTATTAATTTAAAAAAATATTTTTTTTTTCCCAAAAACAATTTATTTAAATATTTTTTAATTTTTAAAAGGAAAAAAACCCCGCCCCCCCAACCCCCCAAAACCGGGAAAACTAAAAAAAAAAACAAAAACCCCCCCAACCCAACTTTAAAAAAAACAAAACCCTTTCCCCAAAAATTAAACCCTAAAACATTCAAATAAAAAAAAAGTCATTAAAATTTAAATTTCAAACAAAAAATTCCTTTATTTAAATTTTCATTTAAAATTTTAAAAATTTTAATGTCCTAAAAAACCAAACCCCAAAACCCCCTTTCTTCTTTTTAGTTTTGCATTTATTGAAGGGCCCACTGTCCCGATTTCCGAACAAATTGCACTCCCATTTTAGGGTTATAAAAAATTTTTTCTTTTTTCAACTTTTTTTAAATTAATTTTCAAACAATTTTTAAAAAAATTTTAAAATTTTAAACAAAAGGGTTTTAAAATAATTTGCGGGAAGGTTAAAGCACTTTTTTTAAAAGAAAACAATTTTTTGGTTTAATCATTTTAAAAATTAGGCCCTTTTAGTTCTATTTTGTGTAGGAGGGGAAGTAGTGGAATAGTTTGGGTTTTTTGGGAAATTTTCACTTAGGGGGGAAGAGGGAACAACTTGAGAATTTTTTTTGTTTTAAGCGCCCATCACAAACCCATTTGTAAAACAAACATTTCCCTTTATTTAGTTTGAATTATTTTTAATCTTTACTTAGTTTTATCCCTTCGGGTTTTTAAATTAATTTTCAGCAAATTTTTCAAGGAAAAAATAAAAAAAAATTTACTTATTTGTTTTTGAGTGACACTTACTTAAAAAAATTCAAGTAGTAAAAAGGGACCCAAGACTTTAAAAAACCCAGTGAGGGGCCGCGGGGCAAAATTTTTTGCAAATTTGGGCCTTTTTTTTTTTTTTTAAAGTCACCTTATAGTGATAGCATTCCCTCGGGTTTGGGGCCCCACTTGAAATTTATTTATGTTACTTTTAATTTTCTCTCTTTAAGGGAGAAATCCCTAAATGAAATCAAGTTTTTTTGATTTCAATAAAAAGTAATAAAAAAGTTGCTTTTAAAAAATGCCCTTTTTTTTTAAGTTAAACCCTTTTTTTGTGTGCTTTTAATAATGACCTTTTGAGATTTTTTTCCCAAAAATCCCTTGAAATTTTGTATTTTTAATCCATAAATAGGGTGGGTTTTACTTGCTAAAGGTCCCCCAACAGAATTTAAACTTCATCACGTGAATAAAACAAAGGGAACCCAATTAAATTTAACTTATTTTCATTTTTTTGAAACCCAAAGCCTTTTATTTGCCTTTTTTTTGGCTACACTGACACAAACAGCAAATAAAAGGCAAAAAAAACCCCCAACTTTAAAAAAAAGTAACACAAAAATTTTATTCGTGCAATGCTTTTGGGAGTCAGTGATTACCCATACGAATCATGGTAAACCTAAATGAAAGGTTAAAGCCCCCCCTAAGTTTTTTTTTTGGGTTACTAGAACTCTTGTGTAATTTCTATACAAACTAAAGCATTTGCAGTACAATTTTAAATTTTCCTTTTAAATTTTACTTAGTTTTTTCAAGGCAATGGGTTTTGCTTTGCTTTTTTTAAAGGGAAGGCCAAATTTTAATTTTAACATTTGCAGTGGGTTTTAAAATTTTTTTATTTTTTTAACTTTTATTATTTTTATTATTATTTATTATTTTTATTATTTTAAATGATTTTTTACTTCTTTTTCATAAAAACCCTTTGAATTGCCACTGTTATAAAAATGTTTTTAAAAATAAATTTGGGTTTCCCTTTACGGGGCCTATTTAATCCCCAAAATTTCCCTCCCGTTTCTAATATGTTCTTTTTTTATTTTTAAAATGAAGGGATTTCTGATTTTAAAAAATTTTCCCAAGAATGTTTTAAAATGCAGGTCAGCTGTCCTAAAGCAAAAATTCCACTTACAAACATTAAAGGACAAAACAGGACATGAACAGAATTTTTTTTCCCCAAATTCTCTGGTTTTTTACTAATTCCAAATTACGTTAGCAAAATTTTTTGTTTGGATTTCATCTAACATTTTTTAAAATTGCGGCCCTTTCAAAACGTTCCCTTTTAAAAGTAACTTTGCATAAGTTTGCAAAATGAAAACAGGAAAGTTCCCTTTATTATTCATATAACCTAAGAAAAACTTTAAAAAAAAAAAAAAAAACTAAAAAAAAAAAAAAAAAAATTTTAAAAAAATGAAAAAAAACCCTTTTGAATTTTTAGAGGAAAATTTTTTGTTACCCGGGGTTTTCCCATCATAATATTTTTTTCGGGGCTCAAACCGGACAATCTGAGGGGCCAAGTAGCCCCGGGCTGGGTGATTTCGTCAGAGGAAATTTACACTTTAAATATAAAAAAAAATTTATTAGGGAATAAAAAGTTGTGGCCTTTTTTGGCTTTTTTATAAGGGGATGGTGTACAGTAAGTTTTGTAAAAAATTTTTTGCTGCGGAGGGGTTTTTTTTTTCCAGAATCCAATTTTTAAATTTTTGAATCTCTCTCTCTTTTCTTTCTCTCTTTCCCCTAAACAAAATTCAATAATTGCCCTGTAGAGACATCTAGTGCTTCATGGCGGACATTTACATAAAGTGCAGGGGGAGGAGCCTTAGAATCCGACAGATAATAAAAAGTGTTTGTATCGAACAGAACAAAAACAAAAATTACTTTTCAGAACATAAACAAACCTGAAATTTCGAAAATAGGGAAAATTAAAAATGATTGTTATTTTTTTTCTAGGGAAAACCGATCCCCCCCTGTTATTCCCGAGGGGAAAAATTGAAAGAAGGGGAGTAAGTTCATCCCTTAACTCCATTCCCCAGAGATTTTTTCAGCTTTTTTCAGTGTGTGTTTTCTCCCCTTTTTTCCCCTGTCTCTGTAGAGAATGGGGTTTTTTGGGGGGGCCTTTTTCTTTCCGGCTGTCCCGGGCCCGTGAAAATGTAAATTCCTGCCATTTTTTTCCCCCACTGTTTCTGACCTTTTTAAACTAAGGGCAAAAAGGGCAGTGGGATTTATCCCCCTCTAAACCAGTAGGGACACTTTCTTTTGGGTTTACTGTCCACCTGATCCCCAATGGAAAAAAAAAGGAAAAAAAGGAGGATGGACGGGATGAAGTAACTTCGACATTAAACACACATCAACACTTCATTATGGGAAACAATATTCATATAAAACTGTTTACCCGGTTTATTTAGAGGAGAATGGACGGCAGTTGGGAATTTTTTTCGGCCGGGGATCATACAAAGAAAATTTGGGGGTGTGGGGGAGTGAATCCGGTGGGTTTAAAATTCCAGTTGGGTGGGGTGTGTGTGTTTTGGTGGTTTGTGTGGGTGTTGGGGTGTGTGTGGTTGTGTTTGTGTGGGGTTTCATTTCCAGTGTTTGGTTGAAAAAGTTTTTCTTCATGTGTGTGTATGATCAGGTGGAGAAAAATGTCCCAGTGACACGCAAAAAAGGAAGTACATTCTTAGAGTGGATTTGGAGGGGCTTTTAAGGGAAAACAAGGTTTTTTTTTCGTACGTCTTTCTCTGTGGGGCCCCGGAATGTGGGTTTCGCTCAATGTTTCAGGTTCCAAAATGATGGAGGGCAAGTAGGTTTTACATTTTTTTTTTTGTCTTTTTGTTTTTGGAAATATTTTTTTCCCTTCCCTTTTGGGTTTTTTTTGGGGGTGTCTCTGTTATGGGTTTTGTTACTTGCCAGCTTTTTTTGGGTTTAAACCCGTGATATTATTAAAGGGCTATTTTTGGAACTTTAAATTTTCATCCCCCTTGTCTTTAAAGCATATGGGGGCAGAACACCAGACCTGAAAAATGAAATTGGGAAAATTGCAATCAAAAAAATTGCCCCAAGTGAAAATTTTTACAGTCACAATTTGGGGCCCCCAAACTTTATTTTTTCAAAGAGAAGGGACTTGGAGGGAAAGTGAAGAAGTTCCTTGGGGCCAAACCATCTCGTAAACTCAATAACATTAAGCCTCATGGAGGGTTTTGGGTCTGATTGTGCAACAGATCCGGTTTGTGATGCCCTCAGGTAAACTCTTACTGGACGCTGGCTAAATACAGTCCATTTCCGCCTGCGGAAAATCCTGTATTCTGGCGACCAATGTGAGCCTGCCCACAACACCCTGCCGGTGGTAATTTTGGTGGAGCTGTGATTCAGGGGAATGCTTATTGACTGGGAGATGGGTAGAGTCTTCCTACCCATAAACCTTTTCTCCTGTCTAGTGTGTCTTCATCATCGCTGATCCTACTCCGCTTAGAGTCTCTTCGTCACTGTTCAGTTCCTGTCTGAGTCTTGTATCTTTGATCCTGTCCAGCTAAGAGTCTCTCATTGATCTCTGTCCCACTCAGCTCATAGTCCTGTCTTGTCACCAGTCCCCTGTCACATAACTAAGCCTGCTATCCTCACCCTCTTCCTTGTTCCAGCCTTTCCAACCAAACTGGCCATTCTTCACTCTGCCTCTGTGTCCCCTTCAACCCCTCATCGCCGCCATCATTTCTGCCATACAGCCCCTGATCTGCCTGGGAATTTCATACCTAGCTCTTGCCCTGCCTGAGGTCCCATTACGCCTTGTCCCTTGGAGCCCCCAGGCCCTCCACCTCTATTCTGTCACAAAAATTCAAACAGGTTAATACCATTTTGACACTCTTAAATTTGGCATTACAGGTTGCTTCAAGCAATTGAGCAAAGCAGTCATTTCCTTCAAATTTAATGTTATAAAGTAAAAATAAACATGACTGATCATTATTAGAAGTTATAAGCTTTGAAAGCTAAGCAGTACAACCTCATGGCAATCTATTGAATTAATAGAAAATCGTATGATTTTAATGAGAAAACCATCACCTTAACAAGTCAGCGCTTTTATCATCTGAAGTATTCCCTGTACATTCTTAACAACGCTAAGCATGTAAATGGTTATTTAAACCAATGTATTAATTTTTGGGAATTCCCCCTGCTTATTAAAAGTTACATTCATATACATTACAGAAAGCAAACATCAGATGAACATGATAAACAACGGACAGACGAAATCCTCAACATATGTACAAATAACAATCGACCTCATTCTGAAATCTGAAATTAAAGATTTATGCTTCTTATTCACATACCTTTAATTTGCCTTGTACAGTCCAGTTTATGTAATTTGTTATTATATTAGAATACTTGCAGACAGAAGTAAAAAATTAATTTACATACAAATACCATAAAAACTAATCCCATGCGACTGATACTCTTTAAATCGGGTGATGTAGGTCAGTGTTTTGGCTGTCAGTCAATGGTGCTCTCTGCTGGTAGGGAATAGTAAGATGGTGCCTCGAACACTTCCGGTGGCTTTATCACCTGTCAGTAGTTTAGAACGCAATGAGCATCCAGTCATTAGATATACATCAGTGGACATACCTGAAAATAAATAGCAGTTGAATATAGTACTTTGGGGGCTCTGTTGTTAATTTTAACCTCTAATATTACAGTAATGTACCAAATAAGAGGGTTCCTTGTATAGTTTACAACATACAACAGAGTTTGTTTTTTTTTTTTAATCAGAAAATAGATGTCCTTCTAAATAACCAGAAATGTATTATTATAAATGCTAAATATGTCATAAATAAGTGAATAAGTCATAAATAAAACTCTCAGTCTCCTCAATGATGCTCTTCCTCTCCGCAGGTGACTCTTTTGTCCCTTCCATGACGGACAGAAGTTCTCCACATTTGACAAGGACCAAGATTCCCATGGACAGAACTGTGCCAGACTGTATCTCCGGGGAGACATTTTGGTACAATAACTGTCACGGGGTACAAACCCCAACAGGTGTTGTATTTATGGGGAAAATATCACAACCTTTTTTGCCATTGGAGATGTTTGGCAAACTTGGAAGGGTTATGATGTTGGTATGAAATCCATCAGCATGAAGATCAAACATGTTTCTTAGAAACATTAGTGTTTTCAGGAACCAATGTCTGATATTGTTTTTGCTATTTGACAGATGTGAAGGTTTAAGGTTTTACTTTATATCTTTGTTTCTGTTTATTTGATTTACTATCATATAAAAATGAATCAAATCTTCAAATAAACGCCTCTGCATTGAAAGCATTATGTCTATATGTACATTATGTCAGATGTGATCTCATCGGAAATCAATCATTTTATGAACAATAAATCATAACATAAGTGAAACAAATGCTTAAATAAAGTTGATGAATCATTAAATAAGTGAAATAAATAAATTAACAATTTATTTATCTTTACAAAAGTGAAATACATTAGATAAATCAAAATTTTGCGGGCCAAAATCCAGTAATTTCAATAAGACTCTGTGTGAATTTTCCACACTGACGGAAATCTGCAGGGTTTGAAAGATACTTATGGAAGCCCGTTCCGCCACAAAATAAAAAAATAAGGAAGTAATTGTCCAACCTTTTTCTCAAATTTGACATTTTCCCACAGCCACCGCAATTTTTGACGTGATGTTTTTCCCCTCCATCAGAATTGCCATGATGGTAACTCACCATTTGGAAAACAAAACATAAATAAATAAATAAAACATGTAAATCACGTTGCAAATTGCAATTACACTTGTTGTTTTTTTATTTTTTAGTTCAGTGGCGGAAAAGCTTCCGTAGAATTTTGGGTGTGAACTGTGCTATCCGGTCTATTTTTTATTGACAATAGGAAATGTAGGAACATTCTACTTTTTTGTAGCTGCTGAATGATCTTGATGTTTTCAATCAGTTATCTCAAGCCGAATTATTATCAACATGACACGATCTCCTCCTTATATTTAAAACAGACAAACCAACGTAAGTATCCTATCTGTTTTCCAAAGCATTGCATGCTGCTCCCACTTACTCAATTTCTTTGTAATTTGTTTGATTTAAAGAGAATAATATTGCTAGCAAATATGTAATGAATTGATGTAGTTCCCAAAACTATTCAATATAAGTTCTACTTCTCCATTCTAAAATATTTTAATTGAATTTTAGAAACATTTTAAGTAGGCCTTCTATTTTACTGTTAGACGTGTGCAGTAGTAATTTGCTGCTCTCTGCTGTCATTCAGGCAATCCACTACAGTCCAGGTTTCTACTGAGCAGCCCTAAATGCCTTCGTTAATGTTTACTGAATCAGTCTGTACAGTCCCTCCCAACATTATATCCTGGAGTAGACTGATTGTTCTGTGTACAGAATGAGGAGTCACTCCTGAATGATGACTAAGCAACGCTTAACAATATTCTGCAGCTGAACGATATAAAACTATTCAAACACACAAACAATTACGACCAGGAATTAATATCCTATAGGTGACCCCAGTTGTATGGATGCTTGAGCTCGCTTCAGTAGCACAATGATCACAAACTAATAAAGTTTAGAATCAAATTAATCAGATC
The DNA here is from genome assembly GCF_018340385.1 of Cyprinus carpio. Lineage (NCBI taxonomy): Eukaryota > Metazoa > Chordata > Actinopteri > Cypriniformes > Cyprinidae > Cyprinus > Cyprinus carpio. The sequence continues at coordinate 32,070,231 of NC_056597.1, forward strand.
TGAGCTTACTCACTGTCTGATTTTTCCTCGTCCGATACGAGCTAGCTGCTGTTATTCATTCAACCTGCTGCACCGGATGACTTATAGTACCACACAAAAACAAGTGAATGTTTATCTCATTTATGTATGGTCACAAGAAACCCTGTCTTGTTGCAGTGCAAAGACTAAGTTGGAGTTGACTTCACAAAACTTGAAGAAACAAACTGCAAGCAAAGTACACACTCATACAGGTAACTTTGTGTGTATCTTGCCCTTTTTCCCCCCTTTCCTCCCCCCAATTAAGTTTTGACACTTAAAGATTTAAAATTAGGCGAGCAACAACAAAACTATAAAAACTAAGTGGAAAACAACTAAATGTCTTATATTTCTCAAATAAGTTTAACTTCAGCGTGTAGTTGTCAATACAGAGAGTCCTCTGCTTCAAGTAATGTACTGTGCAGCAATGGAAATGGCATTATTGATTTATTGCTTTATGGTCATATGTTAATTGCAACTGCTGACATTGTCCTGTTGTACAGTTATGTAACCATAAATTTACAGCGCATGTATTATAAACTATGACGTCGTTTGTTGTCAAAAGACAGAAATCTGTGATATAAAGCTTTAGTGATTTGATTTTTTAATGAATAGTTTATTGGGGTGTTTTGCTGTGGTGTTAATCTCATGAACTGTGTTGTTTCAGTTGGATGGTTATTTAATTATTGAATTCCTGATGTACTTACTGAAGGCAGGTTATTGCCTCACAGTAGACTTATTAATTAAGGCGTTATAAAGATCAGAACAAGACTAAATTAATATTAAAAGCTCAGAAAAAACAATATTCAATCAGTACTCATTAAATGCAGTACCATAAATATGAAGTGCATTTATGACGGTACTCATTTTGGTAGGCAAGTTGTTTCTTTCTTTCAATAAGCAAAACATATTAATTTTCCCAGAACTGCTCTGGACAGCACTGTTCGTATTGTCGAGTATCAGTCAATGATCTCGATAATGAGAAACTGATCGAGGAAGGAGTGCTTTAATGAGCATTACAAAAACCCAATTAACTGGATTAATAAAAATACTTATATGATTGACCTGAGAAATAAGTCCAAAGTCTTTACGGTCTTTGCTTTTATTGGTATTCACATTTTATTTGATTTCCTCAAGGAAACGTTTATTCCAGAAAGGTTTCGTTTTACAGTTTTGACTAACATTTAGGATAAACAAAGTGCTTATTTCATAAATCCAGATAAAAGCTAGGTTGGGCTCCTGTTCCACTTAAAGATTATTGTATTATAATATCGATTTTAGATATTTTTTTTGAGTACCGTTTAGTCTTTCAAAATAAACACCTTAATTTATTACAATTAGGTGGTAATATGAATTAAACAAGTTTAACAACCTAAAAATGTAATACAAACGAATTAAAGTGTCCTTTTAAAAAAATACTTTTATACAATACAAGCTGAAATCATGCATACTCATGTTCATGGGAATCATTTCAAAAACACTGAGCTTTACTGCTTCAGACTGTTACTGGACATTATCTCTCCACTTCTTACTGCTGGATGGTTTTTATAATGATTTCTGTGTTTATATTGTCCATTTTCATCAGCCTTTGAACAGACTAACCCAGATTCGATTTGTTGTTCAACAACCATAACACAGAAAGAAAGTGAGGTGCAGCTTGACAAACCTCTTGGCCAACTGGCTTTTCATACCTGTACCTACTGCAGTAACAGCTGTTCATTCCTGTAAGAGCTGTCTCCGGTCAGGACACTCACAAGAGAACACAGTGCAGAGGATCAAAACTCACCAGTCATCTTGACACCGCCTCAGGATAGGCGCATTTAAAGCCCTGATAACATGGCTGCAAAATGGGCAGGAGCCTCTCAATCCATAAAATCATATACAATTTCTACAGATCCTCAGTACCATCATCATCTCTCAGCAACACACAAGAACACTCATCAGATACTTTGAGAAGAAGAGAAGATGTCTGCATCTGAAGGCACAAAGAAGGTGGAGCATGGTGTATTTATTATTTTTTAATCAAAAAATTATTAGCGGTTTTTTTTTTTACCAAAATCCAATGTCATATTAATAATTGTTCATGTGAGTATTTGTCTTCACGTTATTTTATTTATACTGAGTTTTGTTAAAGTTGAAACAAGTCAAGATATCTCTAGCAGGTATAAAATTAAAGATGTCAACGAAAGAATATTTCTCTGCAGAGGAAGAAGACCGATGAAAATCGCTGAGGATTGCAGAAAATACTCCTTACGCATTTCGAATGGACATTTTCAAAGGCAAGTGAAGCATTAAAACAGATCAGCAGGAAAAAAGTTTCTGGGTAAGGAAGGAAAGGAAAGTGTTCCATACTCAGGCTTCTGCATTTATCCCATGACAAGTGGTACAGCAAAACACAGCAGTTGAGTAGTGACACACACACAACACACACCACACACACACACACACACACACACACACACACCACACACACACACACACCACACACACACACACACACACACACACACACACACACACACACAGCACACAGGCAGCATGGGCAGCCATGTGCTGCGGTGCTGGGGAGACAGCAGCTGGGGGTTCTGTGTCTTAGCTGAAGGGTCTCATCGTGGTACTGAAGGAGGAAGAGAGTGACTGTTCGTTCACAATCCCCACAACTACATCCCTGCCAGTAACGAGACTCAAACCCCTGACCTTTGGGTTACAAGGTCCGCCTCTCTACTGCAAGCCAGTCCATTTGGTCAGATCAAGCTTTAAAATACATTTTAGCATTTCTGTAGTAAACATACAAATTCACCACAGGGTCCGTGCCGGTACCATTTTACTATGATTACATAGAGCAGCAGCAATAAGTGCATGAGGCGGCATGGCAACCAGATACATTGCACGTCGTTACTTATAAAGGCTGTGTTGTCTGTTGTTTGCTTCGCTAGCACATAAACATGTCACATAGAAGTGACACTATAATCATGTTTGCCAACTGGATCACAAGAGTAGACTTCAAATCAGCAAAGTAATGAATCCACTGCTTTAAGACAGTGTTGTTTGTTGGCCAGGGGATGCAGGTTAAATGCCACAAACAGCAGGCCCACAATTGCAAACCGAGATTTAGTAATGTTTTAAATCTTAACGCTGGAAATGGCAGATTAGGGGCGTTATATTCTGAAAGCTATTTCTAGGTTTTGTTCTGTGTGCATTTTAAATATATTTGGATGTAAAAGGCCTTTTCCCTGACATAAATGTAGTAGATCTGGAGTTGTCAAGGGGCATCAGGATAATGTTCAGCTAATCTTTCATTGGATTGAGTAGGCTGAGATTCATCTCATGGTTGTATAGTGTGTTGTAAAAAAATGCATTAATATTCCATTTACGCCATGAAACCATAGTCAAGCAGTAATAGGCTATTATCTGCCTAAAATTCGATTCATCACATATTTTGTGTTATTTGTTGGTCCGATTTGGCTACAAGAACTTTTATCAACCTAATGTTTGCATGTGATAAAGAGCTACAGGCAATTTAATTATAATTAACATAGCATATTTTAAACAATACCAAATGCCAAAGCATTTTAACCGCCTCCAGATAAACATGTGCTGACACGATAAATTAATATCGTTCTTTTCAAATCACATGCGTTCCGCAGCCAGGAGAAAACACTGTTTTAATGCAGAATAAGCTATAAAATACACTACACTCCTAAAAATCAAAGGTTATTCAGAACAGCGATGCCATAGAAAGAACAATGTTTTGGTTCTCAAAAGGGAACCTTTCAGAGAACAGTTTCTTAAAAGAAGCACTTGCTTCTCAGTGTGCAGAACATTTTTAAGAGAAAAGAACCTTATGTCCATTGGAAGAAAATTCGTGCATTGATGTTAAAAGACTTTTATGGATGCCAGTAAAGAATCTTTATTTCTAAAATTACAGAACAAGCAGGTCAAGGAGTACTTTACTCCAAAATATAATGTGCTGTTTATAGTTCTCACCACGAGGACAAGCTACATGTAGGGGACTTTTTTCTACAGTCAAAAAAAAAAAAAAAAAAAAAAGTATAATAATATAATAAGTATAATTACACAGAATTTTTTGTTTATTTTTTTATTTGATGGCATGAGGGTGATTTAATGATGAAAAAAATTATTTATTATATATATAGATCCTAGATATATAATATATATTGATGTGAATCCCCTGAACAATCATTGTAATTTTTATTTTTATTTTATCATATTATTTTTTTAAACAATCAACATCAGAACAACTACGGGATACAGCTTGACATGACACCTCTTCTTTCTTTAGTTAAGATATTGAGGTTGAACTAGAATCATCTGGGAATACTGTCTCTGCCCTAATTGCAACTCAAGAGGTCACTTCTCAAGCATTGTGCATAGCAGTACATCTGTGTCTTTTTGACTGCAGAACAGATACGAAGGACAGTTTAATTATTCATTAATATTTCCCTTTTGTATCCTGTAGGTTTTTCAATGACCCCCAGTTCATGGACACATGGAGCTGGCACCCCAAGAGGCTGCTTGTTGACGATCGCATTGACACGGGGCCTCCGCAGTTTCAGAGACATCCGTCACCAGGTCAAACAACTGGGAAACAAAATATCTTATTTACCCTGGTGCTACTCACTCTCGTTTCGCACACTCAATCGGGTAATTCTTGACGCGCATAGGAGGCGACCGCGTGCATGATTTTTATCTGACATCTAAAGGTTTTAAATAACCAATACATGACCTGAAATGATTTGATCTCATTTTGGTTTCCCCCCCCAAAAATCACCTGAATGTTTACTTGTAAGCATGAAATGTACCTTCTTTCTTAGTTTTTTTTATTTATTGTGAAGCAATTGTAGGATAGTTTTACTATAAAATAATGCTACAACAAAATAACTATCACAAAGCTCAACGGATTGCCCCGCAACAGGCCCACTAGCCGAGTATATGTAGTCTAAGTGCAGGAAACTGCGCTGCGGCCCATCAACTTGTTCACGTGTGTATTGGACAATCGGACTGCTAGTTTTGGGGGACTAGGTTTTGAGTAGCAACTGGCCATCATTCAGAACAGAAGCATTGATTCCGCCTATCCGCGCGCTTCCTTACGAAGGAGTAATGCCATAACAAATTGTGATTGGATGGTAATTTAGTTTTACAACTTTAATTAGGCCTGTTCGTGTGGGAGTCGGGACACAACAAAAACTAGAGCGGAAATCCACAGGACTGCCCCCCCAGTGCTAGCACCCCTCATGTTTGATATGGTAAACCCTTGCCTAGAGTGTACAAGGATAGACATTTTTTTTTCCTTGAAATGAATGGATATTCCTTGTTTGTGTTCATAAGGGTGGCATATTTAGCAGAATGGTTTGTCGAGACTCTGCGTGCGAATCAGCCAGAACTCAACATTACCAAACAGGAATTCCCTGTGTGAGCCAGATCGCTGCTCTGTGTCATGACTTGGGGTGAGTAGCATGAAACATTTTATTTATGCATTTTAGCAGACGCTTTTTAATCCAAAGCGACTTACATTGCATTCAGGCTATACATTTATTTATTTTTTCCCCAGTTTTTTTTCTGCTGGTGTAACAAGTGTGTGTAATGCAATGAAGTATACCTAATAATTTGTTACAGTCTAAGTTATTTTTTGGAGTATGCTATACGTTACCGTTTTTATATTTCATGTCCAACTATTCTCTTTTACTCCACTAAATTGTCCTACTTAAAATGTATACTTTTAACTCCGATTACATTTCCCGAAGCATATTCTAACTTATACTACAAAATAAAAGCCCTGTCCTAGAAGTGGCACCCTAACCATACAGACAGTCTCCTCAAGATTCTGCACTTTCGTGATTGTAATGCCGCTGGTAGACTTGCCGGGTAGAAGTCTACGGAAACTCGCGTAGCGCTCACAGTTCTTGCAGGCGCATGCAGACAGAAGTGCCGTATCGAGGGCGGCGATGAGCGGCCTTGTGCAACAGGAGTGGTCAGGGCCTTTCCGTATCGAAGACCCTTCGACATGCTAAAATGACAATGGGAAAATGGGGGGGACCCTGCTGAGATCTCATGGACTTAACAGCTCATGTCGCACAGTAGCTGTGAGAGCATTGTAAAGTCCTCAAGGGATCGAAAGTTCACATGAGTGTGCCATTTTGGGAACAGCGGCGCATAAAGTCAGAAAGAAGGACGACTGCAAGAAAGCAGTTTGACGAAACATGTGGCCTCATTCTAGCATTTAGTATGTTTAATAGACCTGGTGCTCATGTGCAAACACGATGTGTGCCCCACACACAACCCAGATAATTGTACATTATTTTTGCTGGTTGTCGACTAACGACGAGGCTGGGTGGGGTTATTATTCTGGGATTATCTATCTGCGATAAAGCATATGGGTACTTGGACCCGATGTCGTGTGTTGTAAGAATGTGGAGCATCAATCTGATATTAACGAGTAATCACACACAGAGTGTGTGAGAGTGCACGCACATGATTTATATACAACTATTAACACCTCCAAATTCAAAGGCATTCTAAATTGTAGATGGCAAAAAACACATGCCACTGTATGGATTTTTTGTCTATACAAATTACTAATAATTTAATAAAGTTTAATCGCTAGAGGGGATAGACAACGCACGCAAACAGAGTGCTCAAGTTTTTTCAGTCCACATCATTGGATACATTAGTGTGGTACTGCATATGCCTCCGGCGATGCCCACAAGCGCGGCCCCTTCTGAAACTCGTCAATTTGGGATTTCGCAAAGCTCATCATTCTGAAAACGCGAGGTGTACACTGATTGGCCAGCTATCCAGTGCGTTTGTGATTAGCTACAAATCACCTTTGTGTGTGACCAGAAATGTTATGCCCCAATATTACCTACCCGCATTACCATACGGCCGATGCCGTGCTCCCGGCTACGACGAGACAAAACCAATAAAGCCCATTAAAAAAAGAGGCATTTGTTTCATCCAGTGGGGACCATAAATACTGATTAATAATGACTTATACTGTCTTTTGTTACTGACTTTACGTGACTGACATATACTGTCATAAACTGAGAAAACCATGTTTGGCATTCGGAACCAAGCATACTCTACAGCTGCTTAAAACTCACATTTGAATCATCAGTGGGCAAGTTCTTTAAATATGGAAACCATACTTACAGGCCTCAGAGTCAGAACATGATGGCATTGTAGGCTACCTCTCCCAAGGTTCAGGAAACAGTCTCTCTGTAAAAATGCGCGCTGGACATCACCTGACCATATTTTGGGTGACACTGTTCTGGAACAGTGTCTGGTACTTACAACTTAAACCACTGTAATTTCTAGTTGCTGTCCGTCTGTTGGAAGGCCCCAAACAGTAGGTTAGCTTTGCACAACGAAAAACACAAAGCATCTCATGACAGGACCAATACTACAGCACGAATCAAAGTTACACCTTCTATCTATGCATACCTCAAAACACTTTGGGGGTGCGTTATTATGCCAAATCTTCCCACGACAGTACTTGTAGACGTGTTTAAATGAGTCGATGTAGGAGGGAGTGGCCCGGAGTCTGATCTTTTTATACAGAATACTCTCTTGGGTTTGGACGTTAGTCTTTTGCAAACTTAGGGAAACTTGTCCTATGCACGAACCAGCTGTTAAAGCACTGACAAAGAGAGAAGTCGAAAACTTGAAATTGCATCATTTGACCCCTTTAACCACAAATTGCTCATTGTTCCTGCAGGAATGCAGCCGTTTTAATAAAATGGTTGAATCTCAATGACTCTTATAGTGTGACGTGGACATACAGCCACGTATGGTTCCTATACTCAGAATTCGTGCTCATGCATTTAACCCATCCAAGTGCACACAACACATGCAGTGACACACACCACACCCCCCCGGTATTTATGCTGCAGTCGCTCGGCAAGGAAATAGTTGGGGAGTTCGGTGCCTTGCTCAAAGGGTCACCTCAGTCGTGTGGTATTGCCGGCCGCGAGACTTGAACCCACAACCTTAAGGGTTAGGAGTCAAACCTGTCTAACCCTAGGCCCCCGGCCTCTTACCATTACATTCCTCTGGTGTTGACTCAGTCACTCAACAGTCACTGTTTCTGGGCGCGTACCTTACTGTGCGGTTTGAATTTCACATTCAAAATTTTTTTTTCTATGTTTTAAAATCATCTTCAAATATCAGTCTTCCAAGGTTTTAGGTTTTTAAAACAAAAAGCATATTATGCATTTGTGACTCGACGGTTTTTTGAATCATCCATGTCATCTCCTGAGATACCTTAACATTGCATGTAAACACGTCTACGTTTGCCACTTCAGCTTGCAGATGTCCAGAAATGCTTTTCTTTTGTCGGAAATGAAATACAATAATTCCCAGATGAAGTGCTTCTTATGCTTACCCACAAAGATAACAAAATGTAAGAAAGATTTACAACGTGAACCAATGCTTGATACTCAAACATTTTTATATAATACTATATTTATTTTGCTCAATCCTTAAATTCATTTCTTCAAAATATATTACCATAAAAAAAATAGTATGTGTTGTTGTCCTCAATAAAACGAAAGTCTTCACATGCAAACAGTTTGTCCTGTTGCTGTCAGTATACTTTCAAGAATGACCATTTACTTTGGCAGTGTTTCCTTGCGGTGAGACTTTGTAACGATAATATCCAAGTTAGAGGGAGGAGCAAGTGCAAGTAGTGAAACAATGAGTATTTATTTTGAGGTCAGATACACGGGTAATCCCAGGTTGTGAGCGGACAAACAGGTGTGTTAAGCGCTGGATGAATGACGCAGGTGATCCCAGCGAAGTGGCGGTGAGGTGAGGCAGCGGACGAGCACCATCGACACAGGCCTGAGGCATGAGCACTCCGTGGTGGTGAGTCGTTGAAATCCGGTGAGTGTAAGAGTGGACAACGTGGGTTCCAGGGTACAGAAACGAACTCCTCTCCTCCGGACCGTTAAACCCTTCCCCGTCCACCAAGTACTGGGAATCCTCGTCTATCGTATACGGGTAGGCTGTTAGACCGGTGGCGATCGGACCTTGGCCTTGGTGCGCGCATCACCATCACTTGGAGCAGAGTCCTCGCGGGCTCTGTGTCCACTTCAGTTGGCACCTCCGGACAACTGCTCTGTGAGCGGAGGGGACCGCAACTTCAGATTCCAGACTATTAAAATACGGTTGGCTGTAACCTATACTAGCATTCAACAGGGATAGGGCCGTGGATGGACACTGGTAGACGAATTTGAGCAATACTCAACGAAAACAAAACATAGGATATTTGCTGACTCCAGGAAGAAGGATTCCTTGGAAGAGCAAACATCGCACGTTCTCATCCAAACCTGTTTGGCCCAGATCAGACTGACCATTGCTCTGTGGATGGTACCCGAAGGCAGACTAACCGTCGCTCCACAACATCCAAAATTTGGACACAAAGTTGCGTCCCCTGTCAGAAACCACGTCTATCGGAGGCCATGTAACCAAAGACATGATCAGTTACAGTAACTGCTGTCTCCTTGGCTGAGGGTAATTTGGACCAGGTGAATGAAATGTGCTGGCCTTCGAGGAGATCGGTCTTACTACACGGTCAAAGCGCTGTCATGCCATTAGAGAAGGCGGGGAGGCGGTAACAAAATCTAGAACTATGTGGGACCAGGGTGCTGGAAGGGACAGATAAGCGGTTGCAGAACCCATCCGAGGTCGATTAAACGTCTTACCCTCTGGCGCAAACTGAGACAGGCCAACACAAAATCGTGAATTTCGAAGCCATAATTGGCACCCTAATGTTTGCTTTACCAACATCTAGTGCGGGCGTATTCCTGGATGACAAGCGACATTGGAGCAGGTGATCCCATTGATAACTCGACCGTAACCCCTTCGTAACAAACAATCGGTCGTGGACCCCGGGCGGGAAGGCGTTACACCTCTAATGGTGGGTCCGTCTTGACCTTCATGCGACCTCCCATATGAGTGATGAGATTGACTATTCTCATGTAATATATACTCGGGAGTCACCTCGGCTTTGGATGGATCAACATACGTGACAAAGAAATCGGGTTTTGAACGTTTTTGGAACCTGGGCGGTAATACTAGAGAAAAATCAAAAATGACCGAAAAACAGTGCCCACCGAGCCTGCCTGGAGTTGATGTCCCGTTCGGCAGTTCTAATATACTCTAAATTCTGATGATCTGTCGAGACCCATGAAATGTAACCCCCCGACCCCTCCAACCAATTACGCCACCACCCTTCAATGCTAATTTGAACCGGCCAACAACTTCTGTTACCAATGTCATAATTACGTTCGCTCAGGAGATAAACGATGGAAAAACGCTCAAGGATGCATTCTTGTTGTCTGAGGCAAGGCGCGTTTGGGAAAGAACTGCACCTACTCCCACCTCTGATGCATCGACCTGCACGGCATGAACTGACATGTGGATCAGGGCGACTAAGATGGGGAGGCAAAAACGAAGAGGCTCTATAGGTTGGAAAATACAGTTTTCGGCTGTATTCGACCACCTGAACGTAGTTCTGGGGGAGTCTCAAGTGCAGTCCAGAGGTGAGACTAGTTTGGCTGAAAATGTGAATAAAACACAGATAAAAATTGCCGAACCCCCAGAAACCAACTGTAGGGCCTTACGGGAATTAGGACTTGGTCCCAATCTATCACAGCCTTTAACCCGTATCAGGATCCATACGTATTCCCTCAGACTGAGGACGATGTAACCTAGGAAGAAAAATAGACTTGTGCATGAAATACGCATTTGCTCTCTCCGCCTTGAAAAAAGCACATTCTCTAGTAACCTCTGGATCACTCGTCTGACTGTCAGTTGCACGTCCCCTCCTGGAGAGACGAGGAAAAAAAATCAGTAATGTCCATCCAGGTAAACATATTTTGAACTGATCTACGCATGTCTCTCAACATGTCATTAAAACGAGTTGCTTGGAAAACCACAGGCGCAATGGAGAGCCCGCACGGCATCAACCAAATACTCAGAGTGCCTTCTGGGAGTGTTTGAAAGCAGTTGTTTCACATCATCCCCCTTTCCTGGATGGACCAAATGATAAGCGTTACGTAAATCCAATTTTTTGTGTAAGTACAGATGCTCCCTTGTAACCGCTCGAAGGCTTGAAGACATCAAAACGGCAAAGGATACGCTATTCTTTACCGTGATGTTGTTTCAGCTCTTGGTAATCAATACAAGGTTCGCAGAGAACCATCCTTCTTCCCCACAAAAAAGAATCCTCGCACCGGAGCGCAGCTGTAGAAGGAGGAAGGGCAGATGAACCTCGATGCTTAGAGAATCAGAAATATATTTCTCCATGGCCTCCCCTGTCAGGAAACAGAAAGAGATGTTAAGCTGGCCTTTAGTCGGAGACTTACCATGGAAACTAACTCTATGGCACACAGTCATAGGGACGATGCGGAGGGAGAGAAGCAGCGCAGGACTGTATCAGTGAACACTTCCTTCAGGTCCAGGTACGTCCGCGGGCATGTTGGACAAAACCGTTTGTCCTCCTCCTGTAAACACACAAACAGACACAAACAGTCGACAAGCAGAAACCAGACAAGACTCTGGGTCAAACATTCACTCCATGAGGTGTATGGTGTTGGAAGCCGCCCATCAAGGATTCACAGATTCAAGATTTAAGAGTTTTTTCTTGGTCACATACATAGATTATATAGAGCATATATACAACCAGCAGTGAGCATGTGAAATGGAGTCAGGTCCGCTCCATGGACACGGCAATTAATTAAAGAATATCAAACAGATGAAAATATACATAAATATAGCTATGAAAGAATGAAATAAAGTTCCCACAATAAAAAAAAGAATAAAATAAAATATATTAAAGAAAGATGTATACTGGCAGAATTAAATATATAGTGGAAAATTAATGTGCATGAAAGTAAACTGTAGTCCTTTAAAATATTAAATATACACAGGGATGTACAAGAGGCAATGGTGCATAATGTGCATTATATACGTAAGTCTTAAATATTAAGATACACAGGAATGTTACAAGAGGCAAATGTGCAAAACAGGTTGACAACTTTCAGTATGTCATGTGCAGAGTAGTGAATGGATGAAAATCTTACTTATAAGTGAAATTAAGGTGGAGACATGAAAGATGTTTAAGAGGCTGGTTTTTGAGTTTTAGGAGAGCTGATGGCCCTGGGGGGAAGAAACTCCTCCTAAAGTCTCTCAGTTTGTTTTGACATTAGGCCCTTACGGAAGCGCTTACCAGATGGGCAAGCAAAAAGTGAAAAGATGGTTACTGGGGTGAATGGAGTCCTTGATTATTTTAACAGCTCTGCTTTTGCAGGCGTTTGAGGTAGATGATCCTGCAGAGAGGGGATAGCTTTTATTACCTGTGTTTGGAATGTGAGTTAAGTCCCAAGTCAGGTCCGCGGAGATGTTTACTAACCGAGGTACTTGAAGCTCTCACCCTCCTCTCCACAGGGGTCCCCGCTGATCATAATCAAGATGAGTATAGGGCTGTGCTGTCTGTCCTCTCTCCTGAAATCCACAATCACTCTCTTTAGTTTTGCTCACATTCAGAGAGAGACAATTTGTCCTGGCACTCGTAGGGTTTGTGTTTGACATAGCCAGGGGTGACCAAGGACAATGGGTGCCCAGAGGGGAGTCCATGAGGAGGAAGGGTCTCGGTGTGGTTGCCAGGAGGGTGAGAAGGGTTTTATGGGTCCCAGTGGGTGTGAGTCAATGTAGGGCAGTTTTCCTGGCACATTGAGTGCGCTGACAACTGATCCTGATGTGAGAGAGGAGTGATGACGGGAGTCTCAGGTGTTGTGCAAGAGTGGTGTCCCTGAAGGTACCTTCGCTCCCGATTCCAGAAAAGGATTGCGTGACAGGTGGTGACGTATTGTTGGCCCAGCTCAGTTTCAACTGAAGGAGATTGGATGAATGTTGATGATTTCCCGGCGGAGATCCCACCCGATAGTAGCCATCTAAATTTTAGCTACCCCGGGCTGGCTCTTTTACTGGGCAGGAGAGAGTAGAAAATGTCCAGAGCCGCCACAATACAGGCACACAGTCCTCGGGACCGGTCTGCCTCTCTCTCTCCTCCCGGGTCAGTCGAGCTCCTAACCCACCTGGCATGTGGTTTCGTGATCGAAGACTGGGACCGGTCCGTGTTCTCTCTACTCGAGCTGCCACTCCTCAATGTTGCTGGGGAGACGTGTAGGACCAGAGTGCTTGCACGCCCCAGGCCAATCGATGTGAGCATCCCCGCGGAGCGCCAAGTCGTGTGAGAGTCCCATTGACAGGCTGGTTTGGCAACTCGAGAGGTAGATTCTCCTTGTCAACAAGGTCGGCCAACCCCATGCAGGAACCATATCCCCACTGCGCCTCCTCTGTTCCACGTGTGCATCGCGGGCCTGCCAGGGTGCTAAATCTGATGGAGTAATCCGCCACGGAGTGATTCCCCTGCTTGAGCTCCCGCCAGTTCGCGGGCACGCCTCACTTGCTGGCCACCGGCACAGGTCACAATACAGGTTGACTACTGGTCGGTGGATGAATTCAGAGAGGGGAAGTTGGAACTGCTCTGCTTCCATGATGGTCAGAGCGGTCTGTAACGATAAACAAAGGGGAGGAAGCAAGTGCAAGTAGTGAATACAAGAGTATTTGAAGTTCAGATTACAACGGGTAATCCAGGTGAGACAACAGGTTGTTTGAGAGCGATGAATGACGTGTGATCCAGGAAGTGGCGGTGAGGGTGAGGCAGCAGGAGAGTGGTGACACATGGTCCTGAGATGAGCAATGCCGGGTTTGGTACGATAGGTCATTGCATCCATTGGGTGATAGAGTGGAAACGGGGTTCCAGGGTCAGACGAACCTCGAAGATGAACACAGAGAAACAGGAACGAGAAACCAGGCAGAACGTGCTGGAAACAATCAAACAACGCTCTGACAAACACAAGACTAAAGACAGGGCAATAAGTAGGGCATTGGGTAATGAGTAACAGCTGGTGGCAGAGGAACCAATCAACGAGACTCCCCACATGAAACAATCAGTGCCTGAACGGGCGACACACACAACTCCACCCCACATGTGCAAAACCCGAGACCACGGTTTACCAACCGTGACAAGACTGAACAACAACCTTTTGTTCTAGTAGACATTCACAATGATTCATACTTGTGCGGGCCAGTTTCTTCAAAACTAGTTTTGAGCATCGGTTAATAATAATGTGAAAGGAATGAGACATATGATTGATTTTTTTCCTGTGGTACTGAAACCTCAACAACGTGTTTTTTCTCCTTGTTCATTAATGCTGAATCTGTTAATGCTGTTAAATGTTAGTACAAAATAAGCATGGATAGTCAGACTGGTGAAAAATATAGACCTCAATTTGCTAATGAACTCTACTGCTCATACTTTACGAACAGCAGTGCCATTTTGCCATCTCAATCTCCCCCTCATAAAATATAATGTTGTCGTGGAACAATGCCACCTTGACCACACTCGCACATCTATATTTTCTTTCCTTACTTCTCAGAGATGAGTGACATCTATTTGCTCCAAGTTTCACTCTCTCTGTTCCTGTGTAGAACCAGCATCGTCATCCATCTGAAATCTGCTAAGACCTCACCAGAGAAATTTTAGCTGAAAGAATGTGGCATGATGTACATGACAAAATATTTAACTCAAAGTGAGTTTTTTTTCAGTCCTTTGTTTGGTTTCATTTTATTAATTAATTAATTAATTATTAATTATTTATTTATTTATTTTTATTTTTATTTTATTTTAATTTTTTTCAGAAGAGCAACCAGGCTTGTTAATTCATCTTTGGTGTCTTAATTGCTCTGACTGTCTGTCACCGCGTGCCCTGTGCCCCTTTCTGGAACATTGTCATAAGAGCATATGATTCACAAGGCAAAACCTGTGTTTCTCCTTGCTATTAGCGACTGTTAAAAGTGGGTTTACCTATATCAGTCAACTTGTTAAAATTGAATTTAGGCATGGATTTTAAACCCATTATGGACTGGCAATCTGTAGATTTCAAACTAAGCCAAATCATATAAACACTCTTAAACATATTAAGAGAGTGATTTCAAATCAGCATCATAAAGGCCAATAAGAAGTCCTTATTAACCCGTAAGCAGACAGAGCTGGAGTAACCAATCCACCTGGCTAGAGCTCTCCCATGTTCAGTTTTCCCCTCCTCGTGTGTTTTTCATTAGAGGCACTCAGTAAGGTATCGATCGTCTGTAAAAGCCAATTTCACTGAACCCATCTGGTATGATAAAACACTTAATTTATTCCAAGAGGTTGGTGGACTAAAATAGAAACAAGAAACAGGAACAGAATCGTCATCGTCCCCAAAATATAGAGTAGTCATCCTCACGCATGTACATACTCGACACATAATTTAACAGCTCATATTCAAGGGTTTGCTTTTTGGTGTTAAATCGGAAAGATTTAAACTTAACATTTTTTCTGTAAGTTTGACCTAGTTTGTACCCTAGTCTCCTTATCTAGTGTCAAAGTTTGCCTGTTCATTAATGATTTTTATTTTGAGAAAAATCAGCTCTGTTATTTTGGTCTTAAAATCATTTGCTTTGTTTTTGGTTACTCTTGCTTAGCAGGCCTATAAAGAGAAGCAGAGCACCACCACACCTCCACTCAAGCAGTCTCTCTCTCTCTCTCTCTTACTGTGGGGGGGGGGGGGGTAAATTATTTATTTATTTATTTATTTATGATTTTTTTTTGTTTGTTTTGACAGTTTTCACCAAACTTTAACTCGAGACTATAATATCAAATTCATTATAACATATAACCCTTAATCATTTAAATAGGTTAAAAATATCAAAGTTTCTATATCTCAAATCTCAATTTAGACTGTTTAAAATACATAATGCTAGGAGCCTTTCTTAGAATTAGTTTTACCTTAAATGCTTAATTTCCTTAACCTTTGTTATCTAAACCATCTCTTGATTCAGCAAAAGTAGTCTTTATTTTTAGCCACCACCATATCTTGTAATCATCTTATGCCATTCCTAATGACCTGCATGAGTAAAAAAACTAGGATATAGACTTACTGGTTCAATATCATCTCAGCCTCATAAATATTTTGTCATGGTCTCAGATGGTTCTTGAGAAGCCCATTGCCATTAACTCTTTATAAATAAAAGCTTCTTTTCCTCAGGGTGTGATACCTGGCATAGTTGCATCAAAGTCGTGGGCGCTTGTCATAACAAGCCATCAAGGGAATCTGCGGTTGCTGGTGATCAGGTCTGGAGCTCACATTTTTTGAGGTCAGATTGCTGTACTTCCACAGTTCCCCTCTTAATGATGCTCTAGGCCTATCAAGCATCTGCTCAACTCCATAACCATCTCACGTATAACACCTCCTTTCGGGCAGGTGCCCAGTGGCGGTGACCACACCTGCCTTAGGTTGTCCCTATTGGCCATAAGAGGATCTTACCCGTCATTGCGAAAATCACCTCATGCACACTGGCAAACCCGCTCTTTCCCGTTGCCAACATCCTGCGACAGTGTGTCTTCCAGAATCCCTCCTGTATTTCCTGCAGCTTAGGAAAGGTGCACTCAAGAGACTCATGAGATAGCCCTTGACACCACCTACTAGTGTTAAAACATTGAGACAGGTTAATCACACTAATATTCAATTTTATATCTTCAAACCATCAAGCTGAGATTACTCAGTGAATTTAGATGTCACACCCTCGTTCCATTCATTGTTATGTTCTGCTACTTCTGTAGCCGGAGCCATCGGGCCCTGTAATGATGGTTGAGACAAAATAAAACAGATAGTTTACGGTCATGAGAACAAATAGCAAATACAACTGGTTTAACTATTCAAAATCATTACCTCTATAGCGCACCGTCTGTATTATGAATTTGAAAGACCTCTGTTTTCTTCTCAACAATAGCTCCTAAATGTTATGCAATTATTTTTATAATCTCTTTATTTCTTAAATGCATATTGGGCAGGTTTGAACATTTAAATCTTAAATCTACCACTTGCCCTCTTAATGCTTGAATCTGAACTCCTTGTGTTCATGGTCCTTTAACATCTCAGTGTCCTATGATTTGTACTGAAACACTGTTGCTTTACTATAAATAGCTTAGCACTTAAGACACAGCTCAGATAACAGCATTTTTAGCTGACTTGAATGAGAGAGAGAATTCTAAGGGATTCGGACGGGTAGCAATGCATTTTCTTTTCATTTTTAACAAAAATTTCATTTACTTCATTTTACCTAGCCCATTAAAAATTTTTCGGGAAATGACATGAAACTTTTTTTTTTATTTTACTTTTTTTTTGCCCCTAAAATGTTTCTAAAAGTTCTTAAACTTGTATGTTTTTCATTCATTTAAATTCCCGGGCCCATGGTTTTGGAATTTCAAAATGGTTTTTAATCTGTCGGGTTACTGACCAGATATTTATTTCCCGGGTCATGCTAGCTGGGGCTTTTTTTAAAAATTTTGAAACCCCTTTTAGGTCCTTACGAAAAAAAAATTTTTTCCCCAAGTGTGCTATTATATCCCTTTTTTTTTAAACAAAAAATGGAAAAAGTAAAATCTCTTTTCACAAAAGCTCGGGGTCCCCGGTCTAAGGGTGGGTGGTCGAGATTTGGGGAAGGGGCGATTTAGGGATTAGAACCCAGCCTAGCGTCTTACATTTTTTCTTGGCTTTTCCTTACCCTTACTAGGCTCTCCCAGCCGTATATTTTACTTTCCCTTTTGGTTTCTAGCTTGAAAAAAGAAAACCCCCCTTTTACGGTTTCCGTGCCCCCTTGGTCTCGGGTTGGACCCCCCCACTGCCCTTTTTTTTTAAAAACGTGCCCCTTTTAAACTGTAGGGGAATTTACAAAACCCCCAAAGGGAAACCAATGTGTCGAAAATAAAGAGCGGAGTCAAGAGGGGGGCCCAATTAAAAAAAAATTTACTAAGAACGGGTTTTGCATTTTCACCCAGCAGAAGTAGTTTCGGGACTTCGTGGAGTTCGTGGGCCGTCGTACAGTGAAAACATCTGCCCAAAGTAAAATTTAAAAAATAAACAACAATTAACCCTGACAGAGGAAAATTTGGTCAATGCATAAGTCCCAAATTCTGTTTGGGTTCCCAAAAAACCTAGAAAAAACTCTAAAAACGTAATCTGATATCGGGACATGGCATTTTGAACTTTTTGCCCCCTGGGACTGTCGGGTTTTCCCCTTGAAACAGACAATATTTAAAAAAACATACCCCGGGGAAACATATCAGAACTTAAAGGGCCACCCCAAAACCCTAGCTAGAATTTTTATGGTTTTTACACACACACTATGAGCCCTCATTTTAGAGAGAAAGGGTCCCGCATAAAGCAGGATTCTTTAATATCTCATAAGCGCAATAAGGGTTTCACATTTTTCTCTTGCCAATTTTCCCAAAAAAAAAAAAACCTGATACAAAAAACCAAAACCCAACAGGGAAATAAGTTATTTTTAATTTCCTTAAAAGTTTTTGGTATTTTGCCATTTCCTGCCCCGTACTTTGGGTGAACTCTTTCCCAAAGTTTTAATCGGGTCAGCTTCAAATTTTGGGGGGGGTCACACAAATTTAAAATTTTGAGATCTTGGTTTTCGTCAAGGGGCCCGGGGCCCGGTGGCCGACAAAATTTGGGTGTTTTTTCCCCTGAAAAAAGGGGTTTCCATAACCCGGCAAACAATGCCAAAACTGCCCAAACTTCATACATTTATAGGGTTTTGTCCCGAAAAAACCTTTATGCCAAAATTTGTTATAGTCATAGTGCCACCTGCTGGAACAGGAAATTTTCATGTTAACCCCTGTTAACTCCTGAACATAATAAAAAAGCACAACAAGGTTTTAAAAAGGGGGCAACTTTTTAGAAAACAGCTAAAAAAAGCTAGCAACCCCTTACAAGGGTTTAAAACATTTCTATTTAAAGCGTGTACCAGAAAATTAAGGGGGCTTTTTGTATACAAGGGCCCAAACGGCCCCCCAAAATTCATATTTTTTATTAGAGTCCGGCCTAAAGAAAATTCATGCCAAAAATTTGGTCAATTGCTGTAACCCCCCGGGAAGCAATGTCCCATCCTGCCCCAAATTTATACGTTTTTAAGAGTCCCGTCCGGAACATTTCAAAATGCCCAAAATTTGGTTTTCAGTCTAGCCCCCACCTGCCTGCAACAGGGAAATGTCATGTTAAATCATTTAAAATTTTGTGTTTTAATATATATAGATAAAAATATATAAAAATTTATAATATATATATATAAACATACTTTCCAACTTAAGGATAATTTAAAAATCACATAAATTTTACTTAAGTTAAAATTTTTAAATGGAAACTTCAACCTCTACCAAAGTCCCTTTTTTTGGTAAAAATATTCCTTTTTTAAATTAAATGTGGCTTCAAGTTTCTTTTCCACCACCCCGGAAAACCCTCTTACCAGAAAAACCCTTTTCACATTTTTTCCTCCTTTCTCCACCCTTGAGGGAGAAGTCTCCAAAATCAAACCTTTTTTAATCCTACTACTTTCGTTCCCCCTTTTATCCAAATTTCCCCCCCCATATTTCCCTCAAGCCCTTTTCCTGCCTTTTACCTCACTCATCCCATAAACAATCCCTTCACATGGTGTTTTTTTCCCCCCCCTTTTTTAAGCAGGGCTCGTATAACCCCTCTTTAAAAACCCCAAACCCTTTTTGAGAACTGCAACTGGGTTTTTTTTTTCCTTTCCCTTTCAAAAACACTTGAACGGGTGTTCAACCCTGTCTCTGCCTTTTTCACACAGACCAAAACCCCCTCGACAGCAAACCCGTATGGGTTTTAGAAGTGGGCTTTTAACCCAGGGCTCCTTGCTTCAGTTGTTTAGCCCTCAAACTGGCAAGAGAGGATTTTCCCAAAACTTTAATAAATTTTTCTTGCGGGTCTGTCCAAAAGGGTTTTTAAAATGGTTAACCACCAGATTTCCCCCTGTCAACCCTATGGCAAAAGGGCATCTCAGGAAACCGCACTCCAGGGGTTTGAAATCCCCTTTCCTCTCAATAGGTCCTTCAAGGTATCTTGGAGAGGTTAAGGGGTCCAAGTCACAACATCTAATACCTGGGGTGCCTCAGGGGCTCAGTTCTTGGACAACTTCTCTTCTCTATCTAACATGGCTCACTAGGTTTTTGTCATTCACATGCTTTTTCATTCACTGCTATGCTGGAGACACTCAAGTCACCCCTATCCTTTCCATCCTGATGATTCCAACAATAACTGCATCTCGCTTGTCTAAACAGACATTTCTTTCTGGATGAAGGCCATACCTTCAACGCAGTCTTACCAAGACAGAACTGCTCTTGTTGCCATCAAACCATCACTTATTCATCACAATTTCCCCATCCGGTTTAGACACATCACCCATAACTCCTTTCACAAAACTTCAGAAACCTTGGAGTTGTGATTGCGATCAATCTAAATTTCTCAGACCACATTGCTAAGACCTGCCCGGTCCCTTGCAGATTTGCTTTATTCAACATCAGAAGCACCAGGCCCCTTTCTTTCGAGACATGGCGTACACAATTCCTTGTCCAAGCTCTGGTTCCTATCCAGACTGGACTATTGCAATGCCTTCTTGTCAGATCTTACAGCCAGTTCTAACAAACCTTTATAAATAATCCAGAATGCAGCTGCAAGATTAAATTTTAATGTGCCGAAAAGAATGCACGTCACAACCTTTTGTTTCATACAGTTTGCACGGGCTACCAATAGATGCTCGCAGAAATTTTTTGTTCAAGGCCATTAATGTTTGCCTATAAGACCACAACTGGCTCTGCACCCTTTACCTAAATTCACTTCTTCAGAGTTATGTGCCTATATAAAGCTTGCGTTTTCTGCAAGTGAGCGACACATTGTTGTGCCATCCCAAAGGAGCAGAAAATCACTTTCACCTGACTTTTTAAATGAGCTGGTTCCTCCTGGTGGAATGAACCTGCCCAGCTCAGAGCAGAGTCCTTAGCCATCTTCAATAAACTGCTTGTAAAAACCCATCTCTTCCATCTTTTATTTGACCTTTCCTAACTCAAAATCCTAGCACTCTCTATTCTAATTCTTTTTTTTTTTTTTTATTAAAAAGTCTAACTACTCGTGTTATCATTCAGACCAAAAAAGGGGGCCTCTAACACTGGCGTTTCTCCTATTCTTTCTCTATTCTATATTATTTTGATAATTTATTAATAATATAATTACAAATAACAAACAAACAAAATTTTGCTACGTGTACTGGTTCAGAGATGTCTCATATAGCACTTACATGTGTCTTGCTCATTTATTTGATTTTGATTTCTTCCAGTGTCCTCTATTTGTAAAATTCGCTTTGGACTTTTTTGTGTATTTGTATATATATATATATATATATATATAATATATATGATATGTTAAGTAGCTGAACTTGAATTGTTTTTCTAAGGGTGGTTCTGAGTTCACTATACTTCATTTTTGTGTGTCCAGCAGAACACAGGAGTGGATCAGCCGGTTAACTTCAATCAAAGGGTTTATTAACATTAAAGAGCTATTGGAATGTGTATGTGTGTGTGGTGCTACAATTAAACATCAATAAAAGAAATAATCTGTAGGTTGCACCGCTCACCGGTGCTCCGTACTCCTACTGATAATACAAAAGCATGGTTGAATGAGCTGTGTCCATAATAATAACCTGACAACAGAACAACAGAGAGTAGAATGAGTTATTGAGATTAAGGATGTAATGAAGTACATGTAAGTATTAAACAAAGTTAAACATTCAATATTCATTTGCCCTGTATAGCGGAGGTGTGTAAACTGATAAGCAGAGTGTCTGAGTGATTGAACGGCGCGACTGCACAGATGCACGAGCTTGTCAAGTGAATTTCTCACAGACATCACTGGAAATTTGAATTTTCGGTCGGATATGTTAAAAGCAAGCAAGCAAAAACTACTAAAGTTACTAAAGTTATTTGAGTAAAGAAGAGAGAGAGAGAGCCAGAGCACGCACTTCTGTTGCATGATCTTGATTGCTGTTCGCTCCATTAGAACATGCATTTCGATTAAAACTAGATCATAAATATAAAACAAAACAAAAAAGTTATAGAGCGGCATTCACTCTAAACAACTTTTTATTTTAAACATCAAGCATACATGATTAAAGCAAAATTGAATCTAGCAGACTGTTTGAAAGCACTAGGCCTATAAGTTGTCTCATCACATGCGTCTTTCTTACCAATGCAAACAGTGTGCACGTTGCCTATGATTAACTTGCTTTAAAATTATGTTTTTTTTTTTTTTTCGTACATGAGTATCCGAGTACAGTGTGCATGATGCAACTTTTCATCACCAAAATAGTGATGTGTGTACTCCTATAATGTATAGCATGTATAAAAAAGTGGTTCCCTGCATTATTTTAGGAAAAAGTTTTGTGATTACAAATGGGATTGAGCGATGCTGTTATAGCTCTACCTGCACCATTAAAAATGAACAGTGCAAGTAAACAAAGCTTATACAATACATTTTGACAGTTTATAATTAAGTGTGGAAATAACTGAAGGAAATATCTGTTTCCCTAAATGCAGCCAACTAACATGAATCTTCTTCTTCTTATTATTTTGTCTCTGTATACAATATTTTTGTAAAAAAAAACAAACAAAAAAAAAAAACACCAAATGCTGTGAAAAATACAGGTATCGGTATCGGCAAGTACCAAAAATGAAAGTAATCGCTAAACAGACCTCGTTCTAAAAAAAAAGTGGTATCGGTGCATCCCTATAATCAGCATAACAATACATTGACTTCTGTATCAAGAAAATCACACCCATTACTCTTAACAGTGTAGTAGGGTTTAAATACAATATACAGTATCAACTTTCTGTGGTAATATGACAGCAATGCAATCTGGCGCTGTACTCATTACTGAATTGCAGCTGAGCAAAAAAGCTTAGCACTCATTTCCTCACGTTCAGTCGTGAACAGTGGACAAAAATACCAAAATTTCTCATAACTGAATATTAGGATTAACAAGAATAGTCTATGGGAGCAGAGCAGGAACTCACAATTAGTCACAGATGCACACAAAACACACAAAAGGAGATTAATTATCCTGCTTCGGGGACAAATCTCTCTCTCGCTTCATTCTGCTGCGTCATGGCGATGATGGACAGGTGCACTAAGCCCCGCCTTTCCAACAATTTATATATGCCAACATATGAAAAACTTATTTCTAGATTTTAGGATAGCAATTTTAATCTTTATCTTTAAAGTCAATAAACAAATAACCTTGCGCACCTGTGGAGGCTAATTCATCATATATGTGTGTGTGTATATATATATATATATACAGTGGTACGGAAAGTATTCAAGACCCCTTAAATTTTTTTTTGCAGCCATTTGCTAAAAAATCATTTAAGTTCATTTTTTTTTTTTTCCTCATTAATGTACACACAGCACCCCATATTGACAGAAAAACACAGAATTGTTGACATTTTTGCAGATTTATTAAAAAAGAAAAACTGAAATATCACATGGTCCTAAATATTCAGACCCTTTGCTGTGACACTCATATATTTAACTCAGGTGCTGTCCATTTCTTCTGATCATCCTTGAGATGGTTCTACACCTTCATTTGAGACAGCTGTGTTTGATTATACTGATTGGACTTGATTAGGAAAGCCACACACCTGTCTATATAAGACCTTACAGCTCACAGTGCATGTCAGGAGCACATGAGAATCATGAGGTCAAAGGAACTGCCTGAAGAGCTCAGAGACAGAATTCTGGCAAGGCACAGATCTGGCCAAGGTTACAAAAACATTTCTGCTGCACTTAAGGTTTCCAAAGAGCACAGTGGCCTCCATAATCCTTAAATGGAAGATGTTTGGGACGACCAGAACCCTTCCTAGAGCTGGCCGTCCGGCCAAACTGAGCTATCGGGGGAGAAGAACCTGTGTGAGAGAGGTAAAGAAGAACCCAAAGATCACTGTGGCTGAGCTCCAGAGATGCAGTCGGAAGATGGGAGAAAGTTGTAGAAAGTCAACCATCACTGCAGCCCTCCACCAGTCGGGGCTTTATGGCAGAGTGGCCCAACAGAAGCCTCTCCTCAGTGCAAGACACATGAAAAAACACCTGAAGGACTCCAAGATGGTGAGAAATAAGATTCTCTTGTCTGATGAGACCAAGATAGAACTTTTTGGCCTTAATTCTAAGCGGTATGTGTGGAGAAAACCAGGCACTGCTCATCACCTGTCCAATACAGTCCCAACAGTGAAGCATGGTGGTGGCAGCATCCTGCTGTGGGGGTGTTTTTCAGCTGCAGGGACAGGACGACTGGTTGCAGTCGAGGGGGGAAAGATGAATGCGGCTAAGTACAGGGATATCATGGACGAAAACCTTCTCCAGAGTGCTCAGGACCTCAGACTGGGCAGAAGGTTCACCTTCCAACAAGACCATGACCCTAAGCACACAGCTAAAAATAACGAAGGAGTGGCTTCACAACAACTCTGTGACTGTTCTTGAATGGCCCAGCCAGGGCCCTGCCTTAAACCCAATTGAGCATCTCTGGAGAGACCTGAAAATGGCTGTCCACCAACGTTTACCATCCAACCTGACAGAACTGGAGAGGATCTGCAAGGAGGAATGGCAGAGGATCCCCAAATCCAGTTGTGAAAAACTTGTTGCATCTTTCCCAAAAAGACTCATGGCTGTATTAGATCAAAAGGTGCTTCTACTAGATACTGAGCAAAGGGTCTGAATACTTCAGTTTTTATTTTTTAATAAATCTGCAAAAATGTCAACAATTCTGTGTTTTTCTGTCAATATGGGGTGCTGTGTGTACATTAATGAGTGGGAAAAAATGAACTTAAATGATTTTAGCAAATGGCTGCAATATAACAAAGAGTGAAAAATGTACCGGGGTCTGAATACTTTCCGTACTACTGTATGTATATTATATTTACAAAAACAATAGTTTGAAGCCAACATCACTTTGGAATATTGTTATTGCTATTTTTGATATACACCTAGGTAATAGCAAAAATACACAGAATAATGGGAGGGATTGGACAGGGCCACACCAGCCAATCTTTCAAATTGTTTTGCTTAATCTCATACAAAGTAAGGTCATACATTATATTAGGTGGCCTTAACTACTATGTACTTGCATCAAAATATAAGTGCAATGTACTTATTGTGGTCATATTGTATTGCAAAACTTTTTTAAGGGTGGGTTAAGGTATAAGGGATGGGTCAACAGTGTAATTATAAATGTAATTACAGAAATTAAGTACAGAGGTATTTTTAAAAAATAAAAGTACAACCATCAGTAAAAAATGTATGTACACAATAAGTCCATTGTACCAAATGATTCATTTAAATGTAAGTACACAAGGCCGCATAATATAAAGTGGGACCCAAAATAATATGTAGAAAAAAACAAAACAAACAAACAAACAAACAAACAAACAAACAAACAATGTTTTATCAAACCAAAAATAGAAAACGTGGCACCTTCCCCTAATCTAAAATATTTATATAGAGATGCTTCATTTTCCATGTATTGTAATGTACTGTATGTAATGTAATGTAATGACTAATAACACAATATTAAGGCAAAAATATCAAACGCAATCGATTCACATAGTTTGTAACGAACTGACTAACTAACTAAATAACTAAGACCGCAACTAATCAAAATCACAGCACACGTCAAAAATGGATGCCATTTTTGCATTGACGTGTTATTTTTTTAATAATTCCACGGGCTTTCGTTGCTATCACAAATCACTCGACGACAACACTCTGCCCACCCCTCTCTTGGATGTTGACAAGAATAAACCAATCAAGACATCCTTTTGAAAATAAAAAGTGAAAGTAAAAATGAGAGGAAAAAAACAGCACCAAAGAGGAAAGCAATAATAAAATAAATAAATAAATTCCAAAAGTCACATTTAGAGATGGAAACATTTCCTAAGAATTAAACTTTTTTGTATTAAGTGAACAGAAAATCATATTATTATAAAAAAAAAACGAAAAAAAAAAAAAAAAAAAAAAAAAAAAAAACTGGTCATTCTCAACAGACTCGGCCCAGGTATACGGCCAAAATATGACATTTCATTTCTTTGACAGATTAACAGTTCACAGCCCTATGTCCAGCCTCCAACGATATTTACATCACAGACGTGGGAGGAAAACGGGCTTAGAACAATCCCCTTTGGACCCCTTCAGACCAAGCTTACTATCTCTGTAGGAACTGTTGCCGTCTGGTTCTGCACTAAGAGCACGGATCACCAGAAACAGCCAGACAGCTCATTTTTTTTTTTTTCTTTATTTCTTCACAGGGCTAATCAGCAGCTGAGCAATTAAAATGGTCATAAACTAGAGAATTATTCATATAAAGGACATAGTTTATACCGAGTCCGAAATCATTTGGAATTGGGTAACTGCACTCTTCTAAATAACATATCTGTACATTCATTTAAACAATTACACTTTTTGTTCTATGCTTCTATGCACTATGTCTGTACTTTCTTCTGCACTTGAAGCTTCTGTTGTCAAGTTAGATTCCTTGTGTGTGTAAACATACTTGGTAATTAAGCTCTTTCTGACTTCTGACTTTTAAGGGTTTATAGTAAACCATGTCTTTTTTAATTTGTATTTTATTATTATTATTATTATTATTAATAGCAATAATAATAATAATAAAATATGGATGTGTATCTCTCATTTAACAACATGAATGAACACATTTGAGCTTAAATGTCAAATCATTTATCAGCTGTCCATATAGTAAATGCATGTTACATTTTTGGTCTTGTCAGGTCATGGTCCGTTCTCTCATTTGTTTGATGGCATGTTCATCCCTGAAGTCCAGCCTGGTAAGAGTTTTCTCATTTTCATTCATTTTAATGTCGGTGCTGAGTTGTGCATGTAAGTAAACAATAATTAATACTATTTTTGTTTCATTATTGTAGCTGCTGAATGTTTTTACAACACAAATTCCATTATTTCTAAACCATGACTTCCTTACAAGCAAGGCAAATTTGGAGAGTAATGGGAAAGAGTTATTTATATAAATACATAATACATTATGCATCTCAAATCATACTGAAAGATCTTTAGACATCAGTCCCATCTTTCCCTTATGAATGTCACGGGGTTGGCACACAAGTGAATTTATGATTTATGTATTTTTAAAACCTGCGTGACATAATCCCTAAAATGTCTTTTCATTTCTCAGATAACAAATGGCAGGTAAGCATCATTAATTATCTTATAAGGATCACTTATTATATTATATCATTTTTCTGATACACATGTATTTCACAGTCATTGAGCTAGATATTATAGAGAAACTAAAAATTTACAATAGACACAAATTGTTTTCATTTGGCTTTTACCTTTTTAAGTCAATATAAATTTATAATCTGAAAAACTACTCTTTAGTATGAATGTGTGCAGTTTCTTTATACTGTATTTTTATGTTGATCTTCTGAAGCATGAGCAGGCGTCTGTTCAGATGTTTCACTGCATGAGAAAGAAGAATGGACTGGACAAAATGATGAAGGACTATGAACTGAATCTAAAAAAAGACATCATCTTCATTGAGGAATTAATTCAGGGACGCAAAACTTCAGATAGTCCGGTAAAAACATGTTGAATGTGATTTTTCAGTCTTTATCATGATACAGCTGTAGGGATGCACCCAATGATTGGCAACCAAAATTATTCGGCCGAAAATAGCAAAAAAAAAAGCTCTTTCGGTGTTCAAATAAGTGAAAAGACAGAATAAATTGAACTGAACAATGATGTGACACGATTAAATAGCAACCAGAGTAGAGTTAGAGGAGCGCACTCTTTGTAATGCCCAAACATGTCAGCAGTGTGGAAGCATTTAAAAGTTTACGAGAAAGAGGCAAAAATCATTACAAACACGGACAGCATGAGACTGTTTAGTACTGCATCTCATGTCTCCGATGAGAAGAGGAAGGGGTGCTTGTTGCTGGTTACTGGCTGATGATTGAAATCACAAAATGGCCTTAAAGGGGTCATATGACATTGCTAAAAATAACATTATTTTGTGTATTTGGTATAATGCAATGTGTTTATGCAATTTAAGGTTCAAAATAATGTACATTATTGCTACATTTACATACATTTAGCAGACACTTTTATCCAAAACAACTTACAGTGCATCCAGGCTATACATTTTATTTTTTTACCAGTATGTGTGTTCCCTGGGAATTGAACCCACGGCCTTTTGCACTGCTAACACAATGCTCTACCACTGAGCCACAGGAACTTGTTGCTCCTCCTATGCCCCACCTTACTGAAAATGCCGATTTTTACAATTTTTACAATTTTTACAGCTATCCAGTGTGTTGAATGCCTCAAGCGTGTGATGGAAATTTTATTCCCTTACCATACAGTGAAGCCATCTCCCGGCACAACAAGACAAACCCAATAAAACACAATTACAAACAAGGCATTTGTTGCATCCAGTATGGACATAATTACTGATTATAATGACTTATACTGTCTTTGTACGTGTTGCGTATCGCGCCGCATAAACATAAAACCATGTCTGCATTTGTGATCAGGGGAAACGACAAACAAGAAGCGCTACTCTACACTGCTCAAAACTCGCGTTTGAATCATCAGTGGCAAATTCTTTAAATATGTTAACGTACTTACAGACTGTGAGTCAGAAATGCCAGACTGCCCTTGCAAAGTTGGAATTACTCCACTTTATAGAAAAAGCCTTTGTGCACAAACGCATTGTAGGCTACTGGTTCAGGAAACAGTCCTCGTCCTCTGTAGAAAGCTCTGCACACATCTGAATATTTGGGTTGAACTGTTCTGGAACAATGTTGTAAATACAACTTAACCACTGATTTCTAGTCATGTCCTCTTTTGGAAGAACAAACAAAAGTAGTTTCGATTTCACAACAAAACACACAGCGTCTCAATAAAAGTTATGCCTTCTTTCTTTGCGTGAACATTTGGCCAGCGTTATGCAAATCTTCCCACATAGTGACGTAGGTGGGGGCGTGTTTTAACGAGCCGTTTTAGGAACACAGTAAAATCCCAAGAGTTAAATGAACTCTGCTTGGAGTACATATCGTCCCAATCTACAGAGTGGTAAAGTAACACTGAATCCGAGTTAAAGTTAATGGGATAATTAATCAATTAATCAATTGATGAGTGAGCATTAGTAAAGAAAACCTGCTATTAACAATGTTAAAGATGAACATCATCTGTTCAGGCTTTTAGACATTAAAATGCATCACATAATCCTCAACAGTGATAACTCTGCTTCAGAGTTCATTTATCACTCGGGATTTTGCTGTGAAGGCGTAGTTGACTCTTAACTTTTATAAATAATATCTCTTCGGATTTGAGACTTTAGTCTTTGCAACTCCAAATAGAAAGAAAAAAATTGAAATCGCATCATATGTCACTTTAAACAATTAATAAATAAACTGCAGAATGTGATGTTTTCTAATACATGCACGCATTGCATGTATTCTGACAGCGCTGCCTGAGCTCACGATGGATCTGCTTGTTAAAAAGTTCAAAGCACCAGGAAAATCTGTGCTGAAACAATGTTACTCGTCTGTTGCTCAGTCACATTTTTAGGAATTTTTACGAGGCATGTGATAATGTGATACGTACGACAAACATCTCAAATTTGTAATGAGAATCTTTTATAAATCTGCTGTTGTCATCAAAAGAAGCACTAAGGTCTTCCTGTGGGTTTCCGCCAAAATAAAAGCTGAAAAAAAGCATTAATCAGCATTCATAAATGTTAGTATTGTAATTTTACTGTTATTCTGTAAAATAAAATGAAAAAGACAGTAATAATGATAATAATAATTTAATAAAAGCTCTGTTAATACATTTATTATAACATGCACTCATAGTGTTCAAATTGGGATCGGTGATAATAAAATAAAAATAAGGATTATTTAAATAAAATAATTTTTTTACAGCTCAGCAACAAATAAATAAATGCCTAAAATAAATAAATAAAGAAAATGCCCAAACAAACAAAAAAAAACAAAAAAAAACAAACAAACAAAACAAAACAAAAAACACTATTTTATTAACTTAATTTTATTAATTTTAAGTTAATTTGTGCTTTGTTGGTATAATGTCTGCTAGAATGTAAAAAAAAAAAAAAAGTTCAGTGTTAAATATTTTTTAAGTGTTGTTTTGTAATTTATTTTTTTCTTTTAAAAGCAAGACAAAACAGTAAAAATCACATGTTGACTTTAATTTATGCAACTGTGGAACACACTTGGCAAAGCAAGGGGGGCAAAAATATTCAAAAACCGTTGGGTGGCTGGGGCCTATAGCCCGGGTTTCTTTGTCGTTTGGGGCGTTTGAAACGATGTGTCATTTGTGGTGCCTCCCAGATACATATCCCGCGCGGGAGTGTTTGCCGTTGATCAACGTATTCCATCTTGCAGGGACAGCGAGGGACAGGCATGAAGACACTCCTTATGTGAGGCGACTTGTGGCCACTAAACAAATGGCATTGATAAGTGGGACAAATGGGACGTATTTCTCCGGTAAGTCGTCGCTTAACGTCGTCTTTTCGCAGTTATGACAGACCCTGTGTTGTTTCATGTGGGCTTCTTAGTTAGTTAGGAAGTGTCTGAAAAGTCCCAGGTTTGGGGTCTGCGACTCCGAAAGACGGAATGACAAGAACCGACATCATTGCTTATTTTACCGTAGGGCACAAGATATCTGAATTAAAGATTAAGCTGTATTGCTCCATCACCTGTTTCATTCAGTTTCGTTTCATTTACATTTGACATTTAGGAGACACTTTTATCCAAATCCAAGTTACAAATAAGGGGGGAAATAGGAAGCAATCAAATCAACAAAATCCAAGAGCAAGCAAGGAGCAATAATGCTGCAAGTGCGCTCTATAACAAACGTCCTCAGTTAGCTTAACGCAGTACTCAGGTAGCAAGTTTTTTTTTTTTTTTTTAATAATATACTAACAAATAGACAAAAAAGAAAAGGAAAACAAACTAAAAGAATAGAAACAGAAACAGAATATAGCTAGTGTTAGAACGCCTTTTTTTTAAGGTAAACACAACGCAGTTAGAAGACAAATCGAGTGTATGTGTTAGAGGAGTCAAAATGTTTTTTATGTTTTTTTAGAAAGACAGATCAAAATCGAATACAGAGTTCTATAGTTAGTTTAATTGGGATTTTTGTACAGAGACTGTCATTATTCTTGGAATCCCAAATGGGTTTTGGTTTGATCATCAGGTCAGTGCTGAAATCTGCTGGGTTTTCCTGTGAGGTGGATGGGAGGAAATCATTATTCTGCTCTGCAGAGACCCACCAAATGGTTACCATCACTTCATTTACACCCACCCTTATTTGTGTGTGATTTTGTTTAGGTTTCTGATTCGAGTTCTTTGCAGATAAGAAAGACTGAACCCGGTCTGCATTACTGTTTGTGTAGGCTGAATAATGCTGCCCTTATGTAAAGCTTGGTGGTATATGGAATATAGACTGTGCGGTAATGGGGGTTGGCGTTGTGGGTTTGGGTGGGTTTTAAAGTACAGTTATGTATTAATGAGCTCATAAAGACATGCACAGAAAAAAAAAAAAAAGAGGCTGTAAAAAAAAAGAGGGCTGATGCTTTCCAGAAGTTGTTTCACCGTCAAAGAAAATCACAGAAAAGACTAAGTAACACCGGTCCACAAAAAACCACACAGACACTCCATTGGGAGACAACGCAAACTCAAAAGACAATAAAGTGCATATGGTTTTTTACAAGTTTTCCAAATCAGTAAAGTCAAATCATCAATTATAGATACAATTTCAAATTACGGGTCATTATGGCATCTAGACCATCTTTGCTGTAATGGATCACAACCTTATAATAATTAAGGTACTGTGGACTCATCTTTTTCTTTATTACTACTAAATGCACTATCTGTGATTAATATTCTATTTCATTTGGCTCAGTCTCTGCTCTAGTCCGTGTCTCTTCTGCTTCTCTCACAGGTGGGCGCAGTAACATTTATGGCATGTTTCACACCACGATACACTCTTCATCGTCAGGCTTCTTCAGGCACAAGATTCGGCTTACATCATTGACGTCACGTGGGTTTTGTGTGATAAGGAGAAACCATCTTAATTCTATTATCAGCTGTTCATGTCGAAGAGTGCATTAAACAGCATTGTAACCCCGAATTTGTTATACTGCATTGTTACATGTGTATACATGTTTCGTCTTTGTACCTAAGGAATTAAGGAAGCTACTTGTTAAAAGCTCAATGCCCCAAACACGCACAGACGTCCTAGATCAAAAGATCTCAGATTGCATAGGGACGATATATAGAGGAACGTTTTTTTACCCCCCCCCACCAACACTCACACGGTCAGAGAAAGTGGAAAGCATGGGCACAAATCAAGAGAAACTATTATTTTAAAGAATGATTTTGAGATTTTGGAAATTAAAGGACGGTTAATTTTTGTACATCCATGGGTCCAGATGCATTCTAACTATTAGGCCGCTTTGCAGTGCTGGGAAAAATTTTAAAATTCACTGAGCCAATCTCCCCTGATCCTTTAACAGATCACATCTTCGATCAGATCCTGAACCAGTCAAGTGACTCAAAATCCAGATCTGGCTGAAGCCCGAAGCAATTCTGGAGGATCTGTTTCGTCAACACGACGTGCTGCCAAAGTTTGTGGGAGAGAGGCCCGACTGAAGGAAAAGGATTTTGGATTTAAAGGTATCTGACTGGGCCCAAGACTAGGAAAACCGTAACACATTTACTTTGTGCAAAAATTACCACATATGTATTAACACGTCCTATTAGTCTTCATAATCTGCTTGGCAGGGAACCCCGATATAATTATAAAGTGTTTTATTGTAGGACACATTCTTCACAAATAGCACAATTTGTGGCCTTTCGTTGTGACTGATCTGCTGTGAAGGAGGAGGAGTTCAGATCACCACAGGAGGAGAAGCATAGTTATGAAGATAAAAAAATGCCTTAATATATTTTCCTCGGTGTCTGTTTAAATTTTCTGAATCGTCATTTACTCTAGTAGTTTGCACATATGATTTCTGAAATCTTTTAGGAAAAAACTGAAGGCCAGTTTTGGAAGAGATCACAGTTGATAAAAGCCTCCAGGATAAAAATGCTATCAGGTAATTCATTCTCACTCATTTCAAAACATCTATGGAATTTCCTCAAATCGTACTGGTTAATTATCTATTGTTGTTATAAAAAACACGATGGTTCTTGATGTCTGCGATGTGTGAGGCCAGGTCAATTGAGCGATACACGTTCAAATAGAGTGTTAATTTTGGATGTGAATACTAATATCTAAAGTAACATTTTTAAAACATTTGTAAATAGTTTTATAACAATATCAACAGATTTTTTTGCGACATATTTCAACAACAAAAGGTTTCCAGATTCATATTTTGTTAAATTGTAAAACACCAATGACATTACTATGAGATTTTTAAAAACAGGCTTACCTATCTTTTGCTGTTATTTTCCATAAAGTGTATATTTGCCATGAGTTATTCTTCAATCCTTGAGGAGAACGGCACGAGGAAACAATGGCGGGAAATAATATCACAGACAATAAATATGTGAATGCTGAGGAATTTGACATTTATGTACGTGTCAACAGTAAAAAATAAGACAATAATTTTCTGCCTCTTCATTTTCACAGTTCATTTCTCTGAGCTATCTGAAATTTCCTCTCATTCAGGTTCTTGACATGGGTTTTGGTGAAGTGGGTAAAGAGCCCATTGATAATGTTCATTTCTACAGTAAGAATGAGCCAAACAAAGCCTTCAAGCTGGAGAAGTACCAGGTATGAAATCTAATTTATCTCCAATATTTACAGAACTATCAAGGATTATGTCACTGAATCTGATCTCTTATGAATCTCTATAATATCTGTTTAATTGAGTCGCCATGAACACATTTGTGCAAATAAGGTGTATCCTTACTGAATTGAGGCTATTCAGATCTAGTTTGTAGTTTATGCTATGTAGATCTAGTTTGCACTAATTTGTAGTGCACATACCCAAATTCATTTCTGTTTAAGTAAATAATATTCTTGTTCAGAGAAAATCTGGTTAACAGGTTGTGTTTGGTTTCTCTTGTCCCTGCAGGTCTCCAGTCTCAAACCAAAAAGGTTTCATGAATATCTCGTGAGGGTGTACTACAAGAAAACTGATGGCAGTTATCAGAAGATTCAGCAGAAAGCAGAGAAGAGATTCCATGAGTGGTGCGAGAACAGTGAGTTCATTGATTCAGGTAACTCTGCATTTCCATGCATTTGTAGTGATGTATTATTTGCATCTTCTTTGTTGTCAAGCACTTTGACATTTTGTGATGTGTATGTATGATCCCAGTGGTGCCACTGCGGCCCCATTAGAACCATCCTCACTTTCCTTACAACTTCAAGCTCATACTTTTATTATTTAAGCCTAATTTCATAATATTCTCTAGACATTATGATTTCCCATGGCACTGAAACTCCGTCATAGAGCTAAAGAACATATTTGGAAACATGCCAAATTATTAATTAATTACATTTGTTGTGAAATTCTGCAATTTTATATGATACGCACCAAGATCAGTGTTTTTGATGATACATAAGATGAAACAAAATAAAATATGTCTTGTACCAAGATCTAAAATTATCTCCTTTTTTTTATAGAAAAAAGTGAGTCTGTCGGAGAGCCGTCACAAAACAATCAATCCTCAGACAAGGTAAAAGCAGAAAATATCTCTATTAAATGCCAGAGAGAAAAAATGATATCTAGGGCATTTGCGTTGTTATTTATTATTATTATTATTAATAATAATAATAATAATAATAATAATAATAATAATAATAATTATAATAATATGTTTCTTTGGTAGTGTTAGGATAATAATAATAATTATTTTATTATTATTCTCAATATTTAAAAAAACAGTTAGGTACAGTTTTCAGGATCTTTGATAAATAGAAATACCAAAAGTCACAAATTTATCTGAAATACAGTAAATTAAATTCATTTGTAACAGTATACACTATACCATCGAATTATTGGTTAAATCTAATACTTTTATTTAGCAAGGGCTTTTAACTCTATCAAAAAAATGTGATAGTTACAAAAGTTTTCTATGTCAGATAAACACTGTTCTTCTGAACTTTCTTTCATCAAAAGAAACCGTAAAAATATATATTCAGCGGTTTTCAACATAATAATAATAAGTAAGAAATGATCGAGCAAAAGTTAGAATTTAAAATGAGTTCTGGGGATTCATGGGACTGGGAGTAATGATGTATGTAATATTCAGCTTTCAAAACAACAGACGTAGGAAAAATTCACATTTTAAAATTATTTAAATAGGAAGAACAGTTATGTCTACCATAGTAACACAATATTTCAAAATGTTACTGTTTATGGCTGTACTTTGAATCATATATAATGCCAGTCTTGGTGCAGCAGACAGATACTTTATTTTAAAAATCATTAAAAATCTACAAACCGTGTTCAAAAACTGTCTGACTGGTAGTGTATATATTGTATTTCACATCATACACGCCTGTTAAGAAGAGAAGAATCGAGAATTGAACCTCAAACCTGCTACAGCAAACTTTGAATTAAACTAATATTTGTATCCTGTAGATCTTCAACGACCCCATTCATGGTCAGATTGAGCTGCACCCACTGCTGGTGAAGATCATTGACACTCCTCAGTTTCAGAGACTCAGACACATCAAACAGCTGGGAGGCGCATATCTGGTGTATCCCTGGAGCCCCTCCACACCGTCGCCTGTCGAAACACTCACTTTTGGTAAAAAAAAAAAAAAAAAAAAAAAAACTTGATGTGTATACAGTACACCAGGGATAGGCAACTCCAGTCCTGGAGGGCCACTATCCTGCAGAGTT
This sequence comes from Cyprinus carpio, assembly GCF_018340385.1. Classification (NCBI taxonomy): domain Eukaryota; kingdom Metazoa; phylum Chordata; class Actinopteri; order Cypriniformes; family Cyprinidae; genus Cyprinus; species Cyprinus carpio. The sequence continues at coordinate 32,106,192 of NC_056597.1, forward strand.
TAGCTTCAGCCCTTCATAAAAACTCACAGCACCTGCCCTGTATATCGATCTAGTAATCCCCCGAACACAATGATTCGCCTGGTTCAGTGTAACTAGTGTGTAATTACCGTTCGTTTGGCTTATTAGTGATTGGGCCGAAACTCTGCTGGGCACAGTGGCCTTCCAGGACCCGTGGATGTGCCTATCGCATGCAGTACACTGTAAAAAAAAAACCCGGGGGACCCCAAGTAAATGTAACTCAAACAGTTTGAGTAAACAGATTGCCTTATACTGCTCAACCCATGTAAGTTTTAAACATCAACTTTCGCAATTAAGTAATTAAGTGATTAATTGAGTGATAATTGTTGAATTAGTGATGAACAGCTGCTGTTAACAAACAGAATTACTGAAGAAAAGAGAAACACACAAGCACCTACTACAACTGACTTCAGACACCAGCCTTAGATAAAAATAACACTGAAATACAATACATTAAATCTCTCAAGATCTGATAAACAACCAAACAGCAGAGCCAACTAAAGCAACACACTGATCTCTAACAGTGGTTACTTATAAATGAAAACATAAATCAACATCTAAACCTTAGTTAATTCTCCATAAGATCTTCTGTAGGACGATATCTGACAGAAATGGTACAGTTCAGTCTGGTCTAAATTAACTAAGTGGAAGCATGGTGGTGTATCAATGGATCGCGTCTGAAGCGTGGGTTGTTTAATCCAGATCTTGAGAGATTTAAACGGTAGTTCTCATTTCAGTTGCGATTTTATCATAAGGCTGTGTCTGAAGTCAGTCTGTTAGTTCTTGTGTATTCTCTTTTCTTCCCATAATTCTGTTCTGTTAACCTGCAGGTTGTTCATCCACCTAATGGCTCAATTATCACTCAATTAATCACTCTAATTACACTTAATTTGTCAATGTATATCTTCTTTCTTCATGAACTCAACTGAATTAAAGTTCAGAGTACTCATAACTGTTAAGTTTTAATCTAAAACTTAAATGTGCTTTAAGGCAAATCGGTTTTCTCTCAAACGGTTTGAGTTAACATAACTTGTCAGGTTTTTAAGGATATCTGTTTTACTCAACACGGTTTGAGTTAAGCTTACTTTGTCGGGTTTTACAGGTGGACATGCATGTAATGATATAAAGCGATAATGCTTTTCATTGGAAAAGTATTTGTAGATCTCTTGAAAACTCTCAACAAGTTTCAAACTCATATTCTTTAATCTTTTATCCATTTTGTAATTTGTATTTTTTTCTATTTTAATTGTTGTAGGTATGATCTATTAGCTATTATATAAGATATATATCGGATATATATCTATTAATTATAATTTTAATAGGGATATATACTAGATACTAGCAATCAAATAATTGATCAAATAATGTAACTAAGGCCTCCAGATTTATCCTGTCTTCATGTTTTAAATCCGTGTGTGCCTATCTGTATGTGGAAAAATGGCGTCATTTAGCTGGACGTATGATCAAGGTCTTGAAGGACGGAACCTCGTACGTATGCTGGGTGAACAAGAATAAACCAGCTGAGGCATTGATGGAAACAGATGTCCTGTGTGCTCAAAATTGCTGCAAAAAGCTACAATTTAGGTGAGCTGCTGACAACATTTGTCCGTCGCACCAAGTTGTAGCAGCAAAACCCCCTATACCATATGGAAAAAGTCTCCATATATAAGCATACAAGCAGTTAAAATGGTTTCGTTAAGCGAACTTCCGAATACCTGAATAACGAACCTCATGAAACCACCATTTTTTGCAAACTTTGAACATCAAAGTTTTTATATCATTATATTTTTCCCCATACATAAAATGTATTTAATCCCCAAACAGCTGGTAAAAATATGTTTAATATCTTTATATATATATATATTTTTTAATCATTTGAGGTCATGTCTCCATTCAATCTCAGTTCTTTACACTGAACGAATCTGCACGCGTGAAGCTACCCTAAAAGCGTCCGTACAGCGACATCACAGTGAACTTCTTCACTTAAATGATGTCAGTATCTGTGGTCAGTTGGGTGTGTTCAGTATTCTAATTATTAATAGGGCCCGATTTTAGTTGATGGTTTTACTGTAAGCTTATAAAGTTTATCGTGTAATTTTTTCCAAAATTATCCTTGTTAAAACGCAAAAAAATCACAGTGACCAGTTAGCCAGTAGCAGCTATTTGGACAGAGAAAGATAGACAGATATTTTAAATTGAATGACTTTGTTGAGCAGAAAATATAATTACTTATGATGGATTGGCATAATCATACAATAAGGGAGAATACACATATATAAAAAACAAAAAAACCAGAGGACAGAGCGCATGTATCGTCAGACAACGATGGAGATGGACAACAACCAGGGCCTCAGTCCAGAAAGATCATTCAGTAACGGTGTTGAGGTGCTGAGAGGTTGTGGGTGCACCGAACTTAACCATTATTTTGGGGACAATGCTCTGCGAAATGATCTAAAAATCTGCTAAAACCTGCAGTGGAAACATCTCTATGTCCTGTTAAACAGAACCGTATTAATAATATGAGATGCCCTGATTCCATTTTTTTCGTTCCGGCTGATTCATTCTTGCTTCTTTGTTTTGTTTTGTGTGGTGTGTGTGTGTGTGTGTGGTTTGTGTTGTGTGTGAGACCTGCCTAGGTACCGATTTTGTGCCAATTCCGAGTTTCTTCTTCTAGCAGCTATAATGACAGCTGAATAACTTACTGGACTGACTAACTAAATAAATAAATCTAATGCAAATTTTATTTTTCATAATAAAATCAATAATAAAACATTACAATTCTGGATGTTCTCTCAATACCAACTCTAAAAAAAAGTGCTCTGTGACTCTGTGAAAGATGTAGAAATAGACAATTAGCGTGAAAAATGAGCTGCTGTATATAACAAAACAAATGTAATTTCCCACTGATATAGTTGACTGTTGATCCAGTTTTTTTTGTTTTTTCCGAACATTATTATATCTGTCATCTTTCACATCAAAATTCTTACATTGTATCAGTACAATTCAGTTAAGTGTGGTGATACACAGGGCACTTTTTTGAACAAGGTTGGCCGAGCAATGTTTGAATGGCAAACAAATTTCTTTTTGTGTCTCACCGGGGGGCCCATTGAGAGCAACATTTGCCTCAGAAACATTGCTCAACGAAGTGGCCCTGTTCTATCATCAGCCTTAGGAATAATAAGACACTTTAGAGTTGTAACCATTCAAATTTAAATCAGTATCAACAAAATCCATCTTTGCACTTCGCAGAGGAAACTGAACCTGCATCTGAAGTGGCATTGGTATATGCATCTATACATCTTTCTAGTGACTGTTTTTTGAAGGAGCTTGAGGTTGCATAGATGCGATTGTACACACACAAGGTTGCAAATGTTTTCTAACACAAATGTTATAAGATTAACATTCGCTTAAAATATTTTTGGTTGGACATACAAAAGAAGAGAATGTTGTGAAAAATGCAATGATACTTAAATATGAAACCAAACCACCAATAGGTGGCAATTCATTCAAACTAGGGTCACTGAATCATTGGCTCACTCAATTTGTTCAAAAACATGGATTCATTAGCTGTGTCCCAATTCAAAGGCTGCATCCTTTGAAGGACTTAAACTTCAAAGACCACACCAAATTCGAAGATCCTGAAATCTGAGTAACCGAGGGTTGTTAAATGGTATGGTCCTAGCCTACGAAGGACTGTTGTCGTCTAGCAACTGTGACAGCCTGCTGTTGACATGTGGCAGCTACGTTTGTACTGGAGTTTTTATATTCCAACTGCCTAAAAACAAAACAGAGTTCAAAACTGTCTAAATATGTTCACCTCTGGTTCCGTTTAGGTACTCAATTATAAAAATTGGCATCTGGTACAGATATAAGTCAACATTTGAAGCACATTACTCTACATACTCTGGTTACATTTGTATCCATTATTAGATTATTAGAGTAATTAATGTGACATTTAAAACCGAGGCATCGGAGCTTGTGTTGATCTACAATACAATGGCATGATCAGATGATAGCCGTTGATTTGAGGCTTGTTTTGGTTACATAGAAATCACACCGTGACCAATGACAAAACAAAGCCTTACTTTCTGTTCCAGCTTCACATGAACAATTCACTTAGTGAAATTGGTTCGATACCCCCCAGATCTTCGGAATTCTACAAGCTAAGTTTTCATTTGGACTTATTGCGAAGTAACATTCCTTAAAATACCCAGTCATAACAATGTAATATGACAAGAATAAACCCAATGCCTGTGTTCTTTCTAAGGAAAATCTCTACATATTTGCCAAGTGCAAGCAATATATGTGTACATATTCTTCAATTACACTCCATAATTGATATTCATACTGGCATTTAAATGCCACCCGTTTAATGGGTAAATTAATTTTATCAGGGACAGAATTCAGCAAAACCCAAGCACACACGACTGTTACGGCTTGTTATTTGTGCACGTACATGAACGATGTCTATGGAATGTTGCTGGTGAATGCTTCGTCCGTCGGGAGCTTCTCTTCACAAGATTTTTGGCTGCTTTGTTTTTTACTAACCAACCAGATAGGCACATGTTTTGGATACTCTTCCTTTCTGAAGCTTTGATATTTTTTTCCCCGAACAGTAGAAGGAAATTCTCAGTGCTTCACAAGGGTTCTTCTCATTTGCCCATCACTCAATGAATTTTATGAGTCGGGGACCCAACTGTCTTACAAAAGTGATAATCTGCAGCAGATTTCCCTGCTATAAAATACTGCCTTTCAATGGTGGCGCAATGAATTCTGGGGTGGGTGAGGCCGCAAAGTGTCCATCTGGTTGTATTACCGCTGCTCATTTGTTTTCTCGCGAACCATGAAGGGCTTGCATTTGGAGGCTGCATTTGATTATGAGCCCTTCAAACTGGGACTAGCCCCGTTTACATCTAGCACGGTGATGCTATCGCCCTTCTAATGCGCTCTTCGAGAGGATGCAGCCTGTTGAATTGGGATGCAAACCTGTTTCACGTAACAAAACACACTGTGTTTGCTCGGAGACACTCAACAGTTCTGCTGTGGCAAGATTGGAATTATTTTTGTTTGCGAAATTGAACAAAAAAATATCGCGTCTAAAATTTAAGTCACTTAATTTTAACTTCTTTTTTTTGACAAATATGGTATAAAATCCAAAAAGGACAAACTGCAGTCATGCTGATATTCAGGAAAACTTGGTCATGGTAAGTTGCTTACTTGTGTGTATGTATGATATATATAATATATATATATATAATATAATATATAGATATACAGGTCCTTGCTCAAAAAAGTAGCATTTGTGAAAAAGTTCAGTATTTTCCATAATGTAATGATAAAAATTAAACTTTGTAATTATTTTAGATCATTGCACACCAACTGAAATAGTTTCAGGTCTTTATTGTTTTAATACTGATGATTTTGGCATACAGCTCATGAAAAAACCAAAATTCCTATCTCAAAAAATTAGCATATCATGAAAAGGTTCTCTAAACGAGCTATTAACCTAATCATCTGAATCAACTAATTAACTCTAAACAATTGCAAAAGATTCCTGAGGCTTTTAAAAACTCCCAGCCTGGTTCATACTCAAAACCGCAATCATGGGTAAGACTGCCGACCTGACTGCTGTCCAGAAGGCCATCATTGACACCCTCAAGCAAGAGGGTAAGACACAGAAAGAAATTTCTGAACGAATAGGCTGTTCCCAGAGCTGCTGTATCAAGGCACCTCAGTGGGAAGTCTGTGGGAAGGAAAAAAAAAAGTGTGGCAAAAAACGCTGCACAACGAGAAGAGGTGACCGGACCCTGAGGAAGATTTGGAAGAAGGACCGATTCCGACCTGGGGGACTCAGAGCCAGAGCGCCCCGTGCACAGGGTGTGCTTTGAACCAGAAACAGCGGCAGAAGCGCCTGACTTGGCTACAGAGAGCCAGCACCGGGATGTTGCCAGTGGCCAAAGTACTTTTTCGGAATTTTTTACAAAAAAAGAAAGTTTGCATGCATTAGGAAATCAAGGTGCCAGAGTCTGGAGGAAGACTGGGGAGAAGGAAATGCCAAAATGACTGAAGTCCAGTGTCAAGTACCCACTCAGTTGATGGTTCTGGGCGTGCCATGTCAGCTGATGGTGTTGGTCCACTGTGTTTTTATCAAGCGGCAGGGTTCACTGCAGCTTAGCTTATCACGGAAGATTTGGCAAGGCACTTCATGCTGTCCAATGCTGCTGAGAGAAAGCTTTATGGAGTTGATGAAGCTTTAGTTTTTCAGCGACGGACCTGGGCACGGGTGCTCACGCAGGTGTTGCCCACCAAACCACAACTGGTATATGGTTTCAGCTGACCAGGGTATTACTGTATCTCCAATTGGCCTGCCAACTCTCATGTCCTGAACCCCATAGAGAATCTGTGGGATATTGTGAAGAGAGAAAGTGAGAGGACGCAAGGACCCAGCACTCTGGATGAGCTTAAGGCCGCTATCGAAAGCATCATGGGCCTCCATAACACCTCAGCAGTGCCACAGGCTGATTGCTCCATGCCACGCCAGCATTGAAGCAGTCATTTCGCAAAAAGGGAGGATTCCCGACCAAGTATTGAGTGCATAATGAACATAATTATTTGAAGGTTGACTTGTTTTGTATTATAAAACACTTTCTTTTTATTGGTCGGAATGAAAAAGATGCAATTTTTTTGAGATAGGAATTTTGGGTTTTCATGAGCTGATTATGCCGAAACATCATCAGTATTTTAAACAATTAAAAGACCTGAAATTTTCGAGTTGGTGTGGAATGAATCTAAAATATATGAAAAGTTTAATTTTATCATACATTATGGAAAATAATGGCACTTTTCACAATATGCTAATTTTTTGAGAAGGACCTGTCTATCCCCCTACAAACATTCTGTAAGTTACTTTGTGTTGCTGTTGTGCTCATTTGATTTGAATTTCTGACCACAACATTATTACTGTCAATACATTATCAGTCCACCATTGATAACGTGCAATAAAATCAGAATAATTCTCGACCAGGTTTCCAAAATGTTTAGTATTTACATGAGGATGTGACGGTGAGCATGGCTGTGAGTGTCATTGCCTGCCCCCCCCCCCCCCCCCCGCTGCTGGACAACAAAAACAGGACTGGCTTAAGCTTTTGTAAAGGGGGGAAACAGGTCAAATTAGCTCAAAGGGAATCATTTAAGATTTTCAAGGGAATTTGACAGGCATCACTGTTTCACGGCTGATCACTGAAACCCGGCCAGCGATTCACTGTACGAGCCGTATAACATCAACATCAATGGCGTGGATATTAATATCCAAAGTATTTAGTGAAAAACACATTAATTAGCCACAATAACAAGATCGGCAGTTTAAGACATTAAACTTGTAAGCAGGAACAGAGAAAAACACAAGATACTTCTCTTTTAAATATGAGAAAAAAGGCTTTATTGGATAAATCTTAAGACATATAAAACTAATCTAACACAAAGCACACGCACTCACACACTTAAACATTGACTATGAATACGTATTCAATAGCTATTTCAACAAGACATACACAGTAATTGATTAGAAAACAGCTAGTCAAATGTGTGGGTTTCATAAATGATAGGGAGCGTTAAGCAATGGACTGATATTCCTTTAGAAGTCTTTTGGTTCATCTGTACAAGACCAGTTTCTTGCTTTTCTTTGACATAACGGATGTTCTGTGGAAACCCAGAGGTTAAAAGGTTCCCCTTAGGAATTTCCAGTCTGGTTCTGCTAGGTGAGAGAAGTCAATCAAACGATCTTGTTTACTCTCATGGGTTTACATGTGATGGTCAGGCCTGTGCATCCGCTTTGACCAGCAATCTTGATTATTGCGGGGGGGGCCCCAAAAATCTGACAATCTCTTTTCCGAATGTGAAATTAGTCAGTCATTTTTCTTAATGGTTGTAAATGGTTGAAAGCTGTGTCTGTTAATAGAGTTGGTTGGTTAGGTGACTTGCTTCTGGACTTGTTTGCACTAGGAACTGTATTTACACATCCGTTGCCTTTCTGAGGAATTCGGCTCCTCATGTTTCAACCATGGTCATGATCGATTCTTTAATTCTGTCTGGGGTCAGGTCAGTAGGGGCTAGGGTTAGGTTATAGTGTTTAAGGCTAGTATATAATACAATAGAAGTCTACAGATATCTCCGGTTTAGAGGGATGTAATAAATCCTCTCTCTCTGTTTGTAATAAAATAGACTCTAGAACTTTAGAATAGACTCTAGACTCTAGAACAGAACGTTTATATTGTGACTAGCTTTAATTCATAACAAGATCACTGTAAGATATTTCCTGTTTCAACTACTTTTTGTTCTCTTTTTAGGTGAAATGTGGGAAGGGTAAGCCACCAAAAACTCTCTTTATGCCTTTTGAATAATGCAATCTGCTTCAGATTGCACAGGCCATCATTAATTCTTTATAATTATGTTATGATGGATATGCGTTTACATTATTTCTAGGATTTATAATATGTGAGGGTCTATTTTTGTGTGTTTTATTTCTATATTATAAGGTGGCCTCTTTCTGGATGTTTCTGGCAACAATTGTTGGGAGAAGAAATGATGAACTGAACCACGAAACTGAAGAAACAAGATCTGCGCTTCATTAAAGAGTTAATTGAGGGAAGGTGACACTGGCGGATCCAGAGGTACCAAACCCTGTAAAATGCCAGTTCAGTCAATGTCCAACAAGTTATACAAGTGATTTAAATTGTATTGATAGTATTGTCTTTGTTCCAGTGGCCAGCGACAGGAGAGATCTGAGGAACAAGGCTTTTCTGTTATGAGATTGTGATAAATAAACTGGAATGGCATTGATGTGCACAGATGGGACTATTTTGCACCAGGTAAAAAATACATAAAATATACTACTAATAATAATAATAAATTAATATTTATTAACTTTGCATAGAAATATTAAATGATTATCGATATACTTTTGATATAGATATTTTCAAAAAATGTACGCAAATCGGGTGTAACACTACCCCGAATTGGTTGAGCATTGAATGAGTTTTGTTAATGACTCTTCATTACATTAGGGATTGAATTGTACTTTTGAGAGGTTGATGCAAGAGAACTCACACAGACAGTCTAATTAAAAGCAGATTATTCATGGTGACCACCATGTTCCAGATCACCTGTTAAGCTTGAGTACTACTCACTTTATCTCGTAGTTACCGCTTGGACTTGTGGAAAAAATATATAATGGCTTAATAGAGCATTTCTACAGTGGCATCAGTAACCAAAGACTACTGTGCGGCATCCAACCCACAGGGGGTTATATAAATAAAAAATGCCTTGCATATCAGCAGAGCATTAAGGCCAATACAGTACTGAACTCACTCATGTTCTCTCTTCAGAGACTTTCTTCACATCGGGCATCCAAACAGCTTGACCATCAGCGTCTGCTGGAATCTGCCGAGTCTGTAAAGTGAACGGGAGGAATCACATCTGCTTCAGAGACAAGGTAGCCTCATACACAAGATCACCTGTTTGTTAACATTGCAGTGTCACATCAGTATATACCACCACAAACCACTGACTCTGTACTATACGACCCTCAAACATTAGATCACCTGTAAAAGTAAGTGATCTGTAAGTGATTAATCATTTCTCATCCTGTAAGGAATTATTTTAGGAAATGTAAGTTCAAAATTGTATCCACTTAAGCTAAATTAGATAAAAATTCCTCAGCTATTGCAATAAATCAGTGTGAATAACTTTTGTGTAAAATAAACATGAAATCAAATTGTTCTTATTTGAGAATATTTATGAATAAAGATAAAAATGAAAACATTTGCATTTTGCTATTGACAACAAGAGATTAAAATACGTTATGCAGGAAATCAAAGAAATACAAATCTCCAGATCGGTCCAGAGCTAGATCTAATAATGTGAATTAATAACACGACACAATAATAAAGTTCTTCACAGTAACATGACGACATTTGTGTTGTCTAGAACTGGTCAGTGTCTTTCTGTTTCTTCTCCACAGGTGGCTGATAATGTTTATGACATGTTTCGAACCCAGTACACTCTGTACAGCCAGGCCTACCAGCACAAGATCGGCAATATCAGTCAGAAAAAGTGGAGTTTTTTTGTTTTTTACTCAGTTTTTAAAATCTTCATGCGTTGTTTATAGTCAAGTATTTAGTGGTTCATATATATTTTTTTTTTTTTAGAATTATAGATGCCCTCTTAGAAGCTAGAGACAAGCTCCCAAAGATCTCACCAATTTGCTGGATCCAAAGTCCAAAGATGATATCGAGAGAAAGATCGGAGGGGATTACAGGAGTCTCTTCCACACTCACGAGGGATGACGAGAACTCAACAATAACTCAACGGAGAGATGAGGAGAGTTCGCCAACTGACAGGTCAGTATTATATTTAGATTTATTCTTTTGTTTATTACTCAGCTGTTTTCATTTGTGTCAGAGAAGACTTTTTAAAGTTTCATTTATTGAGACAAAGGATTGAAGTTTCAATCAGCAACTCTTCTTCTCCCCATCAGGTCAAATCTTGAGGAGTCTGTGTACTCCAGTGCTGTCGGGCTGGAAGGTTGCCCGACAAGAAACTTGAGGATGTTGTCAAGGAGACACCCTGCCAAAGTGCTGTGGGAGAGATAGACTGATCACTAGAGACCATCCTGACCACACAAATAGCCCTAAATCATCGCCTAGAGTAAGGGGAAAAAAGAGAACTGAGGAAAAACATGCCGTAAAACAAAAAACAGACGTACCACAGGTGACATGCTGTCATAACATTCATACAGAATCTATGCATTGGGGGCAAATTCTCTCTTACCAAAGCAGTTTACAATAACCAAAACATGTTATGTGTTATTTGCAGGAATTAATGGAAAAAATTGCATTCCATATCAAACGCACATTAATAAACCTTTTATTTAATTAACTTAAAATGCTTGATTCTCAATTTATTTATTTTGAACCTCATATTAGGTATTAGGGTAGCGACTCAGGCTAAAGCAGTTCCAAGTTTTGATTCAGTGTTCCATCTGATCTCTGTAGTTTCTTTTAAAATAAATAAAATATAATGGCTAAACAAGTAATGGCTTTATTGTTGAGCAGCAGGTGCAAATTATAATACGAGTGCTCTTGTGGACAAATTGTTTTCATTTGTTTGACTTCAATCCCCGTTTCTACAGAATAACTGGAATAAAGCAGGGACGAGTGGAAACCAAAACTTCAACCCAGCTGTGTTTATTGGAGAAGAAGGATTTCAGCACTGGTGAAGTATGGTTATGGTTCAAAACTCGTTTTATCGTTTTATCTCAATCACATTGTAAGTGAGTGCAATATTGTCCATCTCCTCTCACAGGTGATTCAGCTGGACTGCACTCACAGGCACGGGTAAAAAACCCCATGACAATGTCTATTCTACAAGGAAGTGGAAGCTCACCTGAACCCTTCAAGATTAAGCAAATATGAGGTACCACCAAACCACTTTACAGTGATTTAGCATTTCAGAAATTTTCACTTGATTTTTACATATATTATATATGACTAGATATATCTATTCCATATATATATATATATATATATATTATAATAATATTATTATTATATAGTATTTTTAGATTTTTTATTTATTAATTAGTGATACGGATACAGTATGGACCAATGAACCAATAACAACCGTGCCAACTCCCCCTGTAATTACATTTAATCTGGAGCGATATGGAGAGCAAGAGAATATTTGTTATGACCACAAAAATGTTCTGGGCCGAGAACCATTTTTCCTAACTGTTCAAGTGCCGAGCTGAGCTCAAGCGGAAAAATAACTGTAAACCGTTCTTTAATGGTTTTTTTTATTTTGAACGCGCTCGACCCTAGAGTTGGAAAAAGCAGCTTATGTCACGAGTTGAAGAAAAAAAAAATATACCATACTTTGCGTAAAACCTTCGAATGCAACTGTAAGTCAGGTTAAGGTGATAAAAAAGTGGTATTCAAAAAAATGGTCATAAAACTTCTTTAAAGATCAAACTTTGTGTTTTACGGTATTTATTTATTTTTTTTTAAGGTTGCATATCAGATTTAATCGAAAAAAGACAATGTCAGTATTCTGGTGACAAGCCAGTTTCCTCGAGTCTTATAATCTCAACCATTACGTATTTTCAACTTTATGATAGATCACAGGTCTCACTCCTGCTGCGCGGTGAGAGTTACTGAATATGTTGGTCGAGTTTACTACACAAAAAACTCTGACGAGGAGGGGATGGATACTAAACGAGTGCTTTAAACTGGGTTGCCTGGCAAGGTGATGTGTTTGATGGTTTGTTTGTCATCCTGAGGAACTTGACACACACAGACACAGTGTCTAAGCACACAAAAAAAACAGTAGAATGAGCAACATAAGCTATGGTTCCATCACCCTGGTTTATGCATATTTGACAGTATCGCACAGAAACGAGCGATGAAAGCCACATTTCAAAAAATCTCCCTACTTCACAAAAAAAGTTATACACTCACTGGGTGGTTTTTGACTTGTGTGCGAAAAAGTGGAGCTGGAAACAAATTTGCCAAGAAAATTCCTTCATGGGGGTTTTCAAAAAAAGCCCATGTGACTTTGCGTTTGGGGGACGGCAAACCAACCAGGGGCCCCCTCTCGTTCCCCAGAAATCTGAAGTTTTTTTGGGGTTTCTTTCCAAAAAAAACCCTTCCTGACCCAAAGTCGGTTCTCAAATTTTTTTCTGTATTTGTTTTTCCGGACTGCATTCCCAAACACAGTTTTTCCCCCAAAAACCCTTTACAGAAATTTATTTTTTCGTCGCTGTTTCTGAGGGCAAGAAAGTTTTAATTTTAAAATTATTTATTAAAGTGGTTTCCCACACTTTTTTTTATGATTTTTTTTTCCCCAGTTTATGAGGAAGTGAAAATCTCGTTCTCTTTGACTCGTTGGATAAAAAGGGTGCTTATTCAAAAGTGTTTTATGTGATATTTAAATTTTGGCGCTCTTTTTTTTTTCTTTTGGGGTTGGGCTCAAAAACAGCCAATACCGGGATTAAAAGGGGGAAAAAAATCACCCTCCCCTCTTCTCTCTCTTTTTCTTCAAGTGTGTAATTGAGCTATCGATAAACTGCTTTTTGGCCCAAAAGTGTGTGTCACGGGGAAACCCCCTATTGGACCGCTGCGGGAAACCCGAGGTTTTCCCCCGGGAAGGGGTTACCCGAGGGGTCGGGAAGCTCGGGGAAGGGTCGGGGGTACAATGGAGAGGATTCCCTACTGAAGGGGGGAGAGTACCCCGTTTTAAGGCATTTAAAGCGATGAAAAAATCCACTCCCTTTCGGCCCTGCTCCACTCCCTTTCCTAAACCATGCTTGGTCTCTTGAATGTCTCCCCTTTACGATCCCCCTCTAAAAAAGGGGAAAATTTTAAAGGGAACCCAAACCCTTTGGGGACAACATTTGCCCCCCCTTCTTTGGATGGCGTGGTTTTAAAAGGAAAGGTCCGCTCCTGAAAGGTGTTTCAGTGGTGTCTGGGTCTCTATGGGGGGTCCTGCCCTATCTGAACCCCGTTACCAACTAAAAGGGGGGAAGGGGGAGTACCCCAATCCTGGGCGGGGGGGCAATGGCAAAACGTCCTGCTCTGTCTGTGAAAGGTGACATCTTAAATAAGATCCAGTTTTAAAAGGGGGAAAAGATTTTAAAAGGGGAAATGAAATGAGAAACATTTGACCCCCGGTTCATTGGGGGCCCTGTGGTATAAATGGGACCCGGGCCCGTAAGGGCCATGGGGTCGGGGAAAATCCTATAGGGCCCGTTTAATGTAAACCTCGTTACCAACGAAGGGGGGGGTATACGACCCTGGGTCGTGGTGGGGCCATGCCCCCACTGCCCCTGCCCCCTTTTTTTTTAAACGGGGAAACAGAGTAAATGAAAAAAGCGTGTGGAGAAAAATGCTAAAACCCAAAAAACCCAGAGGGGAAATCAACTTGTGGGAGTACATTTTGGACCCCCATAAAGAGTTGAAAGTGTTAAAAAAAGGAGGGGTTAAATTAACACGAAGCGGAGTTTTTAAAATTAATGAGATAATTAAGTGATTAACTGGGGTGATGATTGCCCCTTATTTTTACGGAAAAACCCGATGTTAAAAGCAGAATCAACAAAAACAAAAATTTAATTTTTTTTTTGTCACCATTTTTCGGTCAGTGTTTTTTCTTTTGTTGGGGGGTCTTTGGGCTCTTTCGTTTTTAAAGTTGATTTTGGTTTTTGGGTGTTAAATCGGTTTTAATGAGAATGACAAGAATAAAAACATGATCATTTCAATATTAAAATTTTGTTTTTTACTAATAAATTTTGACCTGAATCACTTAACTTTTTAAAAACCTTTAAAAAATTAGGTCTAAAAATTTAAAAAAAAAAAAACTACTAAAATAGGGAAGAAAAACAAAAAAAAAAATTAAAAATAAAGGGAAATTTTGAAAACATTCAGTAAATTTATTTATGCCGCAAATGCATCATGGGAAGGGCCTGGTGAATTTTTAAGTTGGGGCCCCAAATGCACGCAAAAGGGTTTTTTTGATTGTCACCGTCGTTGAGGGTTTACAGGTTTTATTCCCAGATGTTTGCATGTCTAAATGAAAATCTTTTGAAAGATTTTTTAAAAACAACTTTTAAAAAATTTCCCCGGTTTTATTTAAAATGCTGGGAATCCTATGCTGGAAAAATCATTTAGCTGCAATAATCAACAAATTTAAATTAACTCAGGGTCAGGAAAAACCCAAAATTTTTTTTTTTTGTCCCTCTGTTTTTTTCACTAAATTTTAACAGCCCCAAACAAAATCTGACTTTTCATTTTTAAGGGTCAAGAGCCCCAAATAAAGCCAAAAATTTGGGCCCCGATAATGGTAAAATTAAAATAGTGGGTTTTCATCTTTTTTTTATTCTTTTGTTAAATCAGGTTCCCTCAATAAAGGTCAACCCAAAAAACAATTAATCACTTAATTATCTCATTTAAATTTAACTCTGCTTCAGTGTTAAATTTTTAAAAATCCCATTTAACACTTTCCCCAACCCTTTAAAGTGGTCTCGCATGTACTCCCAGCAGGGGGTTTATTTCACTTGGATTTTTTGCTGTGTAAAAAAGGCCGTGCAAAGAAAAAACAAGAAAGAGAAAGGGAAAATCATGAAAGTAAAAATTTGTTCTTAGAAAAATTTTTCCTTGTTTTTTGGGTTTTTACAAATACATAGATGATATTTTGGGGTAATAGCTGTTTATGGTTTGGTCTGGGGCCTTTTTATATTAAAGTTGTTATTATTTTTATTATTATTATTCACAATGGGGGTGCTGGATGGGGGGGAATGGCACTGGTTTAAAAAAAAGATAAAGGTGAAAAGGGGGGGGGTTTTTATTAGGACAGGTTTGTTTGGTGATGGATAAATATAGGAAAATGATGGAACCCCTTTTTTTTTGGTAAATTTGTGGTTTGAGTAGAGTCTGGGTTTTCAGTTTTTGTGAGATTTTTGGGGGGGGGGGGGGGGTTGCTCATTTTTGAGATTGAAATTTTTATGGAATCAGTCTTTTTTTAATCTTTCATCTTTTTGGATGGGAGGGGTTTGTTATATCTTTCTTTTGTGATTAATGGGAAAAAGGTTATTGGGGGAAAAGTAAGCATTTCAGCTTTTTTATTCCAAAAAAATGACAAAAAAAACTAAATTTCATAAAAACAATGGTGGGGAAAAAATTTTTTTCTTTTCAAAAATTTTTTTTTATTTGAGTATTACTTTCCCCTTTCATAGATGTGTTTGTGTTAAAGTATCACAATAAAACTTTTTTTTACACTAATGGAGAGTTTCCCTTAAACCTAATAAAACCACTGGGGAAAATTTTAACAACCAAAACAAACCAAAAGGGGCTGAAAATATTTTATTTGTTTTTTAAAGCCCCCGCTGTATCTTTTTACAATATTGCGCATTTTGATGAAAAAATTTAAAAAAAAAATTGCTCATATAACAGCAGTTTAAAACAAAAACGTCTCATAAGGTTAAAACAGTAGTCCCAAAATTTGGGGGTGGATCAAAAAAAGTTAATCAAAGTTTCCCAAGCAAGAACAAATTTTTTTTTAGGACAACTTTGAGGGGAAAGGTTTTTATCCACTTCAAAATTTGACTATATGTAAAAGATTTTGTACTGCCCCCTGAAATTTTTTAAAATATGTAGGGACACAATTTACCAAAATGTTTTTTCCCCCCTGCAGCTTGTTTCGCCTTTTTCCAGGTTAATCCCGAAAAAGAGGGTGGGAGGTGAGATAAATAAATAAGGTAAATGAATAAAAGGTGAAGGGTGCAGGGTTTTGTCATTTTTCAAAATTATAACAACATTTAAAATAAATAAATAATGCAAATTAATAAAAGGTGAAGGGTTAGCTGACTGTGAGAAGAAAATAAGGTTAAATAAAGTTGGGAAGGTGTGATATTGTATATTGTACTTGTCCAACTTGTCCCACACGCTCTATCAGATACACGAGAAAACAACAAACGGTGCTAATATACACTCACAAGTGATATAATATACCAAAAAAAAATTCAATCCTAACCTTTAAAGTCCCATTACCGAATCCCAGATAGCCAGCATGATTTAAATATAACTCATATAAAATTATTTTTGTTTGGGACGCTGTGCGCATGGAGACTGTAATGTTCACAATAAGTTGAAAAACGTTTAGCTAATGTTTAATATGAATAAACAGTGCTCATAAACAGCGCTGGGAGGTCTTATTCTCAAGTGAAGCTAGTTGAGGCTTGGACCCGGAAACAGCGATCTTACGAACACTTAAAACCACATAATAAGAATCGATCCTGTCCCAGCACATTGACAGAGGTCTCCGCTGTCTCCTGCACGGAAACATGACCGAAACTACACCTTCTACAAGAAAAGAATCCTGTGACATGTGAAAGAAGAACAGCAGCTCACCTCATATAGACTACAAAGAAACTGATAACTGATGGTAGTGTTTCAGAACATCTCTTCACACGTGTAATGTCTGCTCCCAGATTCAGGTACACCTCCAGCAGTGTTTGATATTGTTCTTCCGCATTCACCTCATATGACCATAGAGGATATGTAGCCCTAGTTCAAAACACCCCTCTAAAACTCCCACTGTGGCTCAGAGGAATGAAAGTCGAAAACTCACTTCCCTAGAAACCAGCCGATTGCTCTGCAGTCATCACACCAGGATTCATACTTGGTCTCAGTTCACTATTAGTTCTGTCTATTTGTAGAAATGAATTCAACAAAAACCAAACAATACACAAAAGCGGGGTGCGAGTAGATAGATAGATAGATAGATAGATAGCTAGATAGATAGATAGATAGATAGCTACCAACCGCAACTCTTATTAGAGAGTACAGCACTGTGTGAATTTCGAAGTGAAACAGCATTTGGTGAGAGGGTATGGGTTTTGGGGGGGAAATTGGAACTTAGTTGCCTTCCAGTACGTAGTAATGTGTTGTCCTTTTCAATTAGCAAATATGAATGAGCAAAAATATATAATGGAGTTGCATGTGAAATTGTCATAAAGAGGGGCGTGGGGTTAGCTGGGTCCCGGTGCAGGTTTACCAGTGGCCCTGTTTGAAATAATTTAATTGTATGTTTGTATTTATTTATTTGTGCTTTTTACACAATGTTTATGTTTTCAAGTTTGTGGGTTTTGCCAGGCCCAAAAACCCGAATAATCAAATGTAAAAAAAGCTTTGGGTAGTTTTTCACTAAAAAAAATTTATATACTTTAAAAAAAAAATGAAATCGGACACCTTCAACTTTTTCCCCTATTTCACGGGTTTATTTGTTTTAGTCTGGGGAAAAGGGTAATAAAATATGACAAGATTTTTAAACGTTTTCAGAACGAATTCATCCTGAAAAAGGTCAGAAAAATTTGATAAAAAGGGGTAGTAATGGCCTACAATCAAGCAAAAAACACAACTGTAAATTACTTTGTCGACCAATTAAAAAGAAATTTTGTTCGGCTGTGGTGAAAAAAGGTGCGTTTAGAAATTTTCAAAAAAAAACATTGGGGCAAACTTTGCTGGGGTCAAAGTTTTTCTGAAAAATTTCCGGGGCCCCCCAATTTTATTTTTTTTAATTTTTTTTAAATTTTTAATGGTGCCCACGGTATGAAAAATTTTTTGGGTATAATGTGTCACAGTTTACTTTTTTTGCTATCCCTCACTTTATAAAAAAAAATATAGTGGGGATATCTAAAAATTCCCCCCACCAGGATCACAGGACATTTCTTGCATTTTAATTTTAAATTTTAGGAAAAAAGAGTTATCATTTTGACCCGGGGGTGTTTGAAACTCGTCCCAAAAAGGGTTTTGATTGTGGGCAAAATTTCCCAAGGCCCCAAAAAACGGGCCCTTTGTTGAAGTTCATCGATCAGCCCCCCCGGACAACAAACAGCAGTTTTTCCCAAAACCTAAAAACTAAAACCCCGTTGCAAGCAGCTTTTTAATTCTCTTTTTAAACATTTTCTAATATTGTTAGTATTGTTTACTTTTAAACATAAACTTTTCAAACACAATTTTTCAGATATTTTTTATATTTTTTATCGCAAATTTCCCACTTTTTTTTTTAGCCGGCTCATGTCAAGGACATCGCGCTCCCTTAGCGCGCCCCGGGAGCAGCAGCACACTCTCGTGTGAGACCCCTTTTTTTAAAGCGGTCTTTGGAGGCGTTGATTATGACACCCCAAGCAACACCCAAAAGGGAAGCAGAAACACCTCACCCCCCAGAAAACCTTCAAAAAAACACAAACAGCTACAACCCCAGTAGAAACAGCCAGTAAAAAACCCGAGGGGGACAGGGAATTATCATGGACTCCAATGGGAAGTTCCACAAGGGGGAAAGACTTTTTCCAAAGGGCTTTTAAAAAAACAAAAAATCGGGGGCCCCCCAAAAAGGGTTTGTCCCCTCGAATATTTTAGGACTCCAGTTTTGGCACACCATCACAATCACCACTCAAAAAATACTGGGAAAAATAACCCAGGGGGGGGTTTTAAAAAAAGGGAAAAAACCCAAGGGTTTTTGGTTTTTTTGCCCCGGGGGGGTTTGGGGCGAGGATAATGTCCAGGGCAAAAAAGGAAAAGTGGGAATATTTTTAAATTCCCCCCATAAAATCAGCAAGCTTTTTTAAACCAGAAAAGAACCAATTTCATTCCTTTCAATTCAAAAGCAAGTTTTCTTTTAAAAAAAACCCCCAAAGTCCTCAAAGGGGTTAAAATTTATGAGAAAATTTAAAAGGGGACTAATCACTTTTCCCTTTTTGTACGGGTTTTAAAATTTTGGAAACATTCCAATTTTTAATTTTTTGGGAAAAAAGGGTATTTCTGCCCCTCAAGCCTGCTTTTATTGATCAAAAATACAAAAAAAAACATTTAATTTTGTAAAATTTTATTACAACTTAAAAAAAATAGTTTTCTTTTGGGAAATGAAAACTTAAAAAAAATTTTTCCTGTGAGGAAAATTTAAATTTTCAGCATCATTACTCCACCCTTTTGGGGCAAATGTAACACCAGTCTTCCCCGGATCATTTGGGAAATCATTTAATATTCGATTTTTTTTGGAGTTTTGGGAAACATTTTCTGCTTTTTAAAATTTTTAAAAAACCTTTGCTGAATAAAAAAACAAGGATTTATTTAAAAAAAAAAAAAAAAAAAAAAATATACTGCCCCCAAACTCTGACCGTAGGGGATAGTTTATATTTTTTTTTAAAAAAACATAGTTTCTTTTTTTTTTCTTTTTTTTTTTTTTTTATTTTTTTTCATCAAAGGTACCCTAAAAAGTTACATTTTCTGGAAAAAATTTTAAGCAGCAAAAACTTTTTCCAACTTTTAAAAAATCATATATTAGATGATTTTCTAAAGGATCATTTGAAAGACCCCAAAAAAATTCCTTTTTTTGCATCCCCAAGAAATAAATGAAAATTTAAAAGTATAAAATTTAAAAAAAATTTGGAAATTAATTATCAAATATTACTTTTTTTTTTCTGTAGTTTTGATCAAAAAATTTGCGGGTTGAGGGCAGGAAATTTTCTTAAAAAACTTTAAAAAATATTTAAGGTTTCCCAACTTTTGACATTTTTCGGAGGTCTTTTTGAAAGAGGGGGGAAATGGGAACCCAAAGAGTGGGTTTAGGGGGCGGGGCGATCGTGAAACCCCCGCCACGGGGCCTTTCCATTTTTTAATTTATTTTAAAAAAATGGGGAGAACCCTTTTTCCTAAAATAAAAGGGGGGAAAAAGTAAATGAAATGTATTTAAAGAAATTTAAATTTTTTAAAAAAGAAAAATGCGCGCAGTTCACCCCCGCCCGTCGGGCAGGCTGAAACCCGGGTGACTTTGTACTTTTAAACCAAATCCAAAGTGCATACGCTTTGCACGCAGCAGTGCTTTGGGCCCAAGTTTTTTTTAAAAAACGGGGGCCCGGCGCCCGGGGAGCAGTGGGGGTTTTGGTCCCTTGCTCAAGGGCACTAAAGTCGGGTATTGCAGGCCCGGATCAAACCCAAAAAACCTTAGGGGTAGAAGTAAAACCCTGAGGATAAAAAGTAAACGGCAGCAATTTTTAAAAAAAGGAAAAAAAAACCCTTTCAAGTGCTGCATGTGGGTTTTTACGGGAAATCGGTAAAAATTTACAAAAAGGTTCCATGGGGTTAATTAGGGGATTAAGGTCGTGCAGTTAAGTAGTTTATGTTTATTATTTTTTTATATTATTTTATTAATTTTATTATTATTATTATTTTTTTATAGTTTTTGATTATTAAACATAGAAATACTGAATAAAATTTAAAAAAAATAGCTATTAATAGGCAAAAATAATCATGTGTATTATAATTACAGAGAGCATAATGAGTGTAAAAAAAGTGAAAAAGGTTTACAATGGGAAGCAAACACAGATCAGCTGTTCATCTAGACAAGCAGCACTACCTGTTCTTCACTCGTGTAACTGAACCTGTTTCACTATCAACCTTTAATTACTGCAAACCACATTTTTTTTTTTTTTTTTTTTAAATGTGAGCATTAACACACCTTTCCACACCTTACAGTTGAACCTGCTAAGGGGCATTGATGTGTTTTATTTTTTATATACTTTTACGAACAAGACATACCTGAAAAATCAGACGAAGGCATGACATGCACTAAGAAAGACATTACAAAAGAAAAGATTTCAAACATGACAAAATACCACAGCTATTCATCCTTCAAACCTGTTATGTACTGTACATGCACAGCTTTATGAGTAATAAGTATTTGGATCTAAAAGGGATTATGAGGAGTAATTTCTCAAAATAACTTTACCACAGAAGAAAGGAAGTCATACAGGTGTGGAATAACATTGGGGGAATAAATTATTCCTATCCTTTATTATCTAATATTTGCATTACATTAGCATATATTTGCTAACAGGCTCACCAATCAAACCTATCACTGTAAGATAAATAAATATAAAAGAACTATATAGAAAATATTGTACAGCTGGCAGCTCATAATTGAATAGTATTTTCAGGAGCAATCCATCTTATGTGTCTCATGGCATTGAACAAACTGAACAGTTGTCTGAGACACACCTTCATAACGACAAGACTTTCCTAAACATGTATTTCATGTATTACACAAAACATTACCTTGTGAGAAGTCCATTATTAAACGGTTCCATATGCCATTTATTTATTAATTTTTTGAGCACTCAATGTCCAGCATTTGTGGCTGATATGCATGTTTTTTTGTTGTTGTTGTTGTTGTTGTTGTTGTTTCATTTAGCTTTATAAATTAATTTTGATTAGATTTGATTTGATTTAATACTGGACATATTTTTAAGAAATGTTAGGGTTGGGTTTTAGAGGTGTGGGATATGACTCATAATATTTTTTTAAGGGGCTTATAGTTACTAAAAATGAAATTTGCCTAAAACATATTCATTTTTATTTTTATTACTGGTTTAGGGTTTACATTAATGGATTTTGAAAATCAAAATTGTTTATCGTTTAAAATGAGAAAAGCATGAAACAAAAATTTTATATAAAATTATATATTATATATATTTTTATTATAAAAAAATATCTAAAATTTAAGGGTTTTTAATGTCTCAATTGTCCAAATAACTTCAGTATCAATAAAAAACGTCCACAAATGTATGCTTTGTACCTGAAAATGAAAAACATAACCTACATATAAAAATTTAAAACCCGGGGGCTGGGCCTGAGCCACCCCCTCTAATAAAAGGGATTTCCCCTGAACATGATTCCTGCGGAAAGTTAAAGTGCTGGAGTTGTGAAATCTCAAAGCAGATAGACAGCCCTTTAAATTGTTCACCCATTTTTAAAACAACCCAAAAGAATAAAAAAAAAGAAAATGCCCGATTAAAAAACCCGGGAAAAACTCTCTTTCCCCCGATTACGGAAAAGGGTTTTCAGGATCAAAAAAGCCCTAGGAAAGAAAGGGGAAAGGGTTTAAGGGAAGCCCAAGTGGTTGTGTGTGGATGAAAAACATAAGGTGAATTCATGATAAAAAAAATTTCTTTTTTCAAAATAGGTACGGGAATTAGATTATTTTGAATTTAGAAACAAAATACCCCCAGGCACCAACGCCCTTTGGAAGGGAACGGGAGGAAATTGACATGCGGACATCAAGAATCAACCTTGACCCCCAACGAGGGTTGACAATAAAAAAAGCATGTTCGGGAGACTTGTTTTTGCAGTGCATTCTGGGTGCCCCCTATAAAAATTCACCCCTGGCCCCTGATGCACTAAAGCATAAAAATAAATTTACCTGAACGTCTTATTTTTTTCCCTTTTAAATTGTTTTAGGCTTTAAAAAAAGGGTTTGGGGTGTTCAGGTAAAATAATTATTATGAAAAAAAACAAAACAAATATAACTTTAATCAGTTTTTTTTTTGCTGGTCTTCATTACAACTGAGTTATAACAGCCAAACCAAATTTTAATTTTTTAAAAACGTAAGAGTCAAGGCCCCAAAAAAAAGCAAAAAACTGCCCACTATAATGGTTACATTTTTGATTTTGTCTTTGTTGATTTGTTGTTTAAAAACAGGGGCTCGTCAATAATGGTCAATCATCACCCCAGTTAATCACTTAAATTTTTCATTTAAATTTAACCCTGCTTCAGTGTTTTAAATTTTAAAACGCCTATTTTTAAAAAACTTTCACACTCTTGGGGGGGTCTCCCCATGTACTCCCCGCGAGTTTTATTTCCCCTTTGGGTTTTTTGTGTGAATAACCCCAGGCTGAAGGAAATGGGAAAAATTCCCGTTTTAAATATTTTAAATTTCAGTGGGGGTTTTTGTTTAAAGCTGAGTTTTTTAATTTTTTTTTTTTTCAATTTTAGGAAAACTAAAATAATTTTTTTGCAAGTGAGATGAGTAAAAACCTGTGCTTTTTAGTCTAAACTCCAGTAACCATTGTATTTTCACATTTCACAAACACCTTGCATTTACGGGGAGGGTTTTCCAAAAACGGGAAAAAGGGAGTTGTAACAAATGGAAAAACAAAAAACTTGTGTTACTTTTTGAAAAAGTAACCAAATTTCACTGCAAATTAAAGAGGGGCTTTTTTATATTTTTGGAATCTGTTAGTAACTCAAGGGACTTGTAAGTGGACCCCCCAAAACGGGTTTTTTAAGTTTACGGGTTTTTTAAAGTTACACAAACCCAAAACTTTTTTTTCACACAATTTCCCGAAAGCTGCACTCAAACAGCAGAAAACAAAAAACCAAAAATTTCAAAACCCTAAAACCCAATTTGAAAGATTTTTGAACAAACAACTTTTAAGAAAAACCACAGTTGTATTTAAAAAAGCTGGTTAACCTATTCGAAGAATTCCCTTCCCCCGCAATAATAACAATGAAGTTTAAAATCAGGATTCAGAAAAAACCAAAATTTTTTTTGCCCCGGGCTGTTTTATAACCCCATTCAACGCCCCCCAAACAAAACCTGGTTTTTAAAAAATTAAGGGTCAAAGCCCCCAAAAAAGCCCAAAAACTAACCACTTAATGGGGACATTAAAAAGGATTTTCGTTTTTGTTTTTCGGTTGTTAAATCGGTCTCGTCAATAATGGTCAAAAACATCCTCAATAATCATTAAATTTTCTCAAATTAAATTTAAAATCCCCCTCCATTTTTAATTTAAAACTCATATTTTAACACTTTCACATTTTTGAGTTGGTCTCACATGTCTGCCGCAAGTTTAATTTTCCCCTGGATTTTTTTGGGTTTGTTCGTTTTTTCGGGGCGGGGTTTTTCTATGCCAAAATAAACTTTTTATATTAAAAAAAACAAGTGAGCCCGCCCCGATGAGAAAAAAAAAAAAAAAAAAAACAAAAAAAAATAAAATAAAATTGCAAAATAGTTCCTTTTTTTTTGGGAGTAAATTTTTATTTTAAGGGACTACTTTTTTAAAAATAAGTTTTCCCCCCAAACTGCAAAAAAACCAGTATGGCCGGGAAAAAACCTTAATGGGAACTAGATTCAAAACCCTTTTTGGGTTTTAAAAAGGAAATAAAACTTAATGCTGAATTCTTTCTTTTGGTTTTCCCGAAAAAAAATAAAAAACTTTTTTAGTAACAGCCCCAAACCGCATTTTTTTCCTCATCTAACTCTTCCCAAAGAATCAACTAACAATGACTGCTTGGGTTGGAAAATCTCCGAAACACAATTTTTTCTAAAAAGGGGTGGTCCGTACACTCAGGGAAAATTAAATCATATTTAAATGTTTTTAAAAGGGTTTGCCCCTTAAAAATAAATCAAATATTTTTATAAAAAATTTTAAAAATAAACTAAATATAATATATATAAAAAAATATAATATTATTTTTTTTTTTTTTTTTTTTTTTTTTCAACCCCTAAGAACAAACATTGCTTCCATATGGCTAGAAAACCCTTGGCTTAAGGCTTTTCAAAAAAAAAAGCCCCCTCACATAAACCCGAATGGGGGTAAAGTTAGAGAAAAGAAACAAAACGAACCAAAAACAGCTTAGATAAAAAGACATACCGTAAAAGTACAATTAAAATACAAATACTTATCCCGACAAAAAATTTTCCCCCCTAACCCTCAGTGGATATATCAAAAAAAGAAATTTGGGGGTCGGGGGGTTTTATTTTTATTTAAGTTTTAACCAAATAAAAAGCAGTGACTTTGTTTTTCTATTTTTCTGAAGAAGATAGAAGATAGATAGTAGAAGATAATAGATGAAGAAGATAGATAGAAGATAGATAAATCTATTTAATTAAATTAAAATTTTATCCCTTAAAGTTTGGGTATGTGGCTATGCAGTGTGAAAAAAAACAGTTTTTTTTTGGGTGGTTTGAAATTATCAATTATGAAAGGAAAATATTTTCAAATTTAAAAAAAAATTGAATATTATTTCCCCCCCAATATTGTAAAGTAAATGGAAATTGGGAAAAAAATGCGTTGGAAAAAAAAAAAAAAAAAAAAAACCCGATTTCCAAAAAATTTGTCTTAAAGTTTTTAACATTTACTATTAAGATGATTTTTTTTGTTAAAAAGGGGAAAATTGGGGTGGTTTTTTTGAAAATTCAGTGTTTTTCAGGTAATGCATTCATCAACTTTTACATCCAAATGCACGGTTTTTAAAGAGAAGTTTAAAAATTTACTGACGTGCTCAAATTCTGTATGCAAATCAAAAAGTAAAAAGTAATCCACACAAATCGCATAATCAAAACTCACTGCTTTCCCACCACAATTTTTTCATAACACCTTATGTTTTTCAAACCAGAGGGAAAAAAAGCTTGGAAAACACGGGTTGAGATAAATTTAAAGATGGAAAGAATTTAAAATTTTGGTTAAAAAAATGGATGCTCTCAATTTTGGGGGAAAAAAATCCCCCGATCATCGGTATGTTGGGGTATTAAACCCATCCCGTTTTCAGGGGCAGCAAATCTCGGGGGGAAATTCAAAGCATCACACACTGTTTTGTGAAATTCAACCAACCCCGTTTGAGAAAATGAGGACCAGCAAAGGGCATGTTACCCACCCTTTTTTTATTTACCTTTTGTTGTTGTTTTAAACACAAACCTCTGGTTTAAAAAGTCCGAAGGGCAAAATAGAGCAACCCTTTCCCCCAAAATACTCTTCCAGTTTCTCTGATTTAAAGAAAACAATAATTAGTAAAAAACCTTTTTTTGAGTTTTTTTTTCCCCCCCTGTCACCCCTTTTCCTTTTTTGTTTTTCACAAAGATAAAATTTAGATAACACGCTACAGGAAATACAAAAAGAAAAAAAAAACTTAAAAAGTTTTAAAAAAACAAACAGTCATTGAATCAAATTAAATTAAGAAAATTCTATGATTAACTTATTGACCATTTTAAAAATTAAAAGTCCATTTTGGGAAATATATAAAAAAGCGTTTACCATTCGGCCCATTGAAAACACAAACCCTTTAATTTTAGAAGACGATCGTCCTGCACACAAGATCAAGATGGGAAAAATGCATCCCTTCAGGTTCTTGGGAAAAGGCTCTGGGCATTAATCGGGCCAAAATTATTTAGGACCCTTTAAAAGAAAAAAAAAAACAGAAAATGAAATATTAAAAACACAAGCCCCACACTGGATTATTATGGGAGGCTTTTGGGTCCAATTGCAGGGGGAAAAAACCCAAAACAGTTGCTTGTTAAAGAATAAAATTTCACAACTAATTTTATTTTTTAAAAAAAAAGCAAAACAACATTTTAAAGAAAGTTTCTAAAAAGGCATCACGGATTCTTCACCAGAAAGAGACTGGGGGATGCTTGACAAAAGGGAAAGTATGGAATCAAATTTTGTCCATCACCATGCTTTATTTGTTAAAAATCAACTTTCCATTAAGAAACACCAAAAAACCCCCGCATTCTTTCAAACATTTGTTTAATAAAAATTTTTCATTGAACTTTATCGGGGCAGACTATAAAAAGCTTTGGCTGCTCAGCGGCCCGGGCTGAAAGTTTGGCAGTGGTGGAAATCACAGGCAAAAACCTGACCTTTAGGTTTGATCATTAAAAAGGGTGAAGCTGTGGGGAAACTCCACAGGACAAATATATTTAAATTTTATGCTCTCGTCCTGATGTGTGGTGTTTCTCCACTCTCCAAGTGTCTCATTTTCTGTTCTAAACAAAATGTTTTGATGCAACATACAGAACCATTTTTACTTTTTAACCCCCCCCCCCCCCATTTTTAAATTTTATAATGCACAGGTATGTCACTGAAAAAACCTGACTAACTTAACTCAAACCTTTTGAGAAAAAAATGCCTTGTTTTAAAACCAGTAATTTAAAAACTTTGCAATTAAGAAATTTAAAGTGTTTAAACTAAGTGCGCTGAGCATTAGTGAGAACAGCGCTTTTAAAACAACAGAATCACTAAAGAAAATAGAAAAAAAATCAAACGACTTCAGACCCCCTTTAGATAAAAAAAACTAAAATAAAATAATTAAATCCTAAAGATTGATTAAAAAACCCACAAACACTCACCCCTCCACTTTTAAAAACCAGTCTACTTTTTTCTGTAGATGTCTACAGAGATCTTTTGAAAATTAAACAAAGGGTTTAGTGTTTTTTATTTTTCTTGAAGTAAATTTAGAGATCAGGTTTGCTTTAGTTGGGCTTTTGCCCTTTGATTTCTGTCTTATTTTTTTTTTCTAGGGGTTTTGAAACCATGTGTTTTGAAAAAATTGTTTTTAAAACATGTTGTTTTAAACCCAAAAAACCCAAGAAATATTTTAAAAATTGGGTTTTACAGATATGAGGCAAACACAAATTTTGGAGTGTTTAGAGAAAAATCTGACTAAAAACCTTTTATAAAATTTTTGGTTGATTAAAAAAGAGGGATCATTTTAAACGGGGGTGGCATGGGGGCAAAAGCGTGGCACTGCTGAAGTGTTTGGAGGCCCGGATCTTTGAAGCAGCCTTAACTCATCCAGAGGTTGGTCTTGGCTCTCAACTTCTCTTCACA
The DNA here is from genome assembly GCF_018340385.1 of Cyprinus carpio. Classification (NCBI taxonomy): domain Eukaryota; kingdom Metazoa; phylum Chordata; class Actinopteri; order Cypriniformes; family Cyprinidae; genus Cyprinus; species Cyprinus carpio. The sequence goes on from NC_056597.1 coordinate 32,134,202, forward strand.
ATATCCCACAATTCTCTTGGGGTTCAGGCAGGAGAGTTGGCAGCCAAATTTCACAGTAATACCATGGTCGAAACCCTTTACCATGGGTTTTTCACTGGAGCAGGTGCCCGGGGTGCTGAAAAGAAAAACTTCCCTCTCCATAAAACTTTCAGCAGAGGAAACTGAAGTGCCAAAATCTCCTGATGTGCGCATTACCCTCCCTTGATAAAAAAACAATGGACCAACCCACAGGACATGGCACCCCAGACCTCATGACTGGGGTTTGACACTGGGGCTTCGGGATTTTTGGGTTTCTTCTCCCCGTCTTCCTCAGACTCTGGCACCTTGATTTCCCCAAAACAGCAAAATTTGTTTCATCGAAAAAAAATACTTTTTGGGCCACGACAACAGTCCATCGCTTTTTCTGTACCCGGTCAGGGGTTTTGCCCCCGTTTTGGTTCAAAAGCCCCGCCCGGCACGGTGGCTCGGATGTTTCACTCCAGACTCACCAGCTTCAGCGGGCCCCCAAGGGCTGGAATCGGGCCCCCCTCCCCAATTTTCAGGGTCCTCCCTTTCCCTTGTGCGCTTTTTGCCCATTTTTCCCTTTCCCCAAAACTTCCCACGAGGGCCTTGATACAGCACCTGGGAACAGCCTTTTGTTCAGAAATTTGATGGCCTTCTGGGTTAATCTCTTACCCATGATTGCGGCTTTTGGTAATGAACCAGGCTTGGGAGTGTTTATAACAGCTAGAATCTTTTGCAGTGTTTAGGTTAATTATTGCTTCAGTGTTCGGTTTCATAGCTCCTTTGATAACCTTTCATGATAATGCCAATTTTTTTGAGATAGTTGAATTTTGGGGTTTTCATGAGGCTGTATGCCAAAATCATCATATTAAAACAATAAACCACCTGAAATATTTCAGTTGGAGTGCAATGAATCTAAAAATAATGAAAGGTTTAATTTTGTCATTACATTATGAAATAATGAATTTTTATCACAATATGCTAATTTTTTTTGAGAAGAACCTGTAATATCTTTCTTCTAGGGCAACAAAAAGTCAGCACACAGACATCACTAATCAGGATACTGAACCACAACAATGGTGACGAAAAAAAAAACTGCTGCAATGCATGCTGGGTACTATTGTAGTACAAAAACTCATCCATGGCTCCCACATTCTCGCTGCATTTTTTTTTTTTTTATGGTCACCGTTGTTGAGGTTCATCTGCTGATTATTGATGTCTGTGTGTGACTAATTAACACCATAGAAGACCAAATTGTTAGAAAAATCTTTTATATGAACTGATTATCACAAAACCACTGGCTATTAGAATCACTTTTATAATGATCAATCAAACAATTACACAACAGTTCAATAATTGATGATTATTATCACCAATACATAGCACCTAGGTAAACAGCTAGTTTACAGGTTAGGTAAAAAATGTGAGCTTTAAGGCAATGTAGTTGATTTTGATAAAAGCATTTTCTGAAAGTGTGTGTGTACAAAACACCTGATGACATGTTTTTCTGGCCTTTTTGAGTTACAACAAATATAGAAAGTAAAAGTCCTGCCATATGACCAGAGGTGGATAGTCCAGGGGTCAGAAAGTAAAAGTCCTGCCATATGTTTATTCCACCCTGAACTCAGCAGCTGATTTCACCAGAGGAGGAATAAGTCATTCCTTCCAAGTCACAAACAAGTCTCAAGTTAAATCCCAAGTCCTCAAAGAGTTAAAGTTAATGAGATAATTAACTGACTAATTAAATGATAATTGTGCATTAGTGATGAACACCTGCTGTTATTGTAAATTACAGAGGATCAGGTGTTAATGTTTTAATTGGTTAAAATGATATGCCACCATCATTGAGATCAGTGTTTTTGACTTAGTTGTGCTCTTGACCCTTGACTTGTTCTGCTAGACCTCACTCTGTAGCTTTGTATGTGGTGTTGTAGAAAAGAGCGCTCAGTGATCTACAATAAACACATTGTCACAGTGAGCTGGTGTGATTATGTTCAAAATAATGTTCGTTTGTTTCATAAATTTAGATTTTGAATAGTCATCCCAGTGAAACTACAGCATGCAAAAAAGTACTCTGCTTTAATATTTACAGAGAATGATTTTTAAATCTGTGCAACACATGAACAACATGAACTCCAGTGGTTTTTAGACACACACAGATATCAAGAACAAGCATATTAACTCTACAATGGTGACAATCATCAAAATGCTTCTTGTTGCAATACATGAAAAACTCCCATAATGCACTGCAGTATGAATAATTATTTTCACCACTGTTGAGGATCACATGATAAATGTTCATGGCTAAATGCCTAAGCAGGATTTTTTTTTTCTTAATATTGAAGTATTATAGTGGTAATGTATAATGATATATCACTCTTTTTTGAAAAATAATAAAGAAATTCAAATCAAGATCATACAATCATCGGATACCTGCTAGTTCAAGATTTGTTTCAGCATTGCACAAATGTTTTCTGTGAAACAGTAATGCATTTGCTTAGAAGCAGATTTATCAAAACTGCTCAAGAGCACAACTGAAGCAAATACTGACCTCAATTATGGTGGAAACGTTTTTTTTTTTTTTCTTCCAATTGATTTCATCCAAGGCTGTGCTTAAAGTCAGTTGTAGTTCTTGTGTTTCTCTTTTCTTCAGTGATGTTGATTGTTAACAGTAGGTGTTCATCACTAATGCACAATCTTCATTTAATTAGTCAGTTAATTATCTCATTAACTTTAACTCTTTGAGGACTTGGGATTTAACTTAAGACTTGTTTGTGACTTGGAAGGCATGACTTGATTCCTCCTCTGGTGAAATCAGCTGCTGAGTTTATGGGGTGGAATAAACATATGGCAGGACTACCCATGGTGCCATCATTTTGATTACGCAAGAGACAATCAACAGCCCAAAGAAAAAAGTAAGACAGAAGTCAAGGGTCAAGAGCTCAACTAAAGCAAACACTGATTTCTAACATGGTTACTTCAAATGAAACAAATCAACATCTAAACCTTAGTTAATTCTCAATCAGATCTTCTGTAGACGTCTGACAGAAATAAAGTCAGTCTGGCTATTAATAAGTGGAGCTGGTGATGCTGTTTGTGCAGTTGTTTAATCAGATCTTGAGAGATTTAATGTATTTTATTTCAGTTGATTTAATCTAATTCTGTGTCTGAAGTCAGTTGTAGTTCTTGTGTTTCTCTTTTCTTCTGTAATTCTGTTTGTTAACAGCAGCTGTTCATCACTAATGCTCAATTATCACTCAATTAATCACTTAATTATTTAATTGCAATGTATATCTGTTTTCATCCAACTCAAACAAACTAAGTTCAGAGTACTCACAACTATTAGTTTTAAAACTTAAATGGTTTAAGGCAATCGGTTTCCTCAACGGTTTGAGTAAACCTAACTTGTCAGGTTTTTAAGGATATCTGTTTCCTCAAACGGTTTGAGTAAACCTAACTTGTCAGGTTTTTAAGGATATCTGTTTACTCAAATGGTTTGAGTTAAGTTACTTGTCAGGTTTTACAGTGGTCCTACTCAAACTGCTCAATAACTCTAATAAATAACTCATCTAATAAAACACAAGGACAGTTTACAACAGCAGAAAACAAGATCAGAATCGTCCACTAAAACATCTACTTGTTAAAAAAAAAAAAAAATTTAAAATATAAACTATACATAGCTTATTTAAAATTGCACAGTGCTATTGGGATGTCATCCAATACACTTTATAAGGTCTGTGGAACTTCATACATGATCAACTAGCACACATTCTGCATTTTCACACAGGACATATCATAACTGACTCATCTAAACACATATGTAAAACATTTCTACTTATTGCATCTTTCTTAACACAAATTATGGAGGTTAAAACAGCATGTTCATTTACATTTACATGCATATTTACATTCATTAACTCAGCAGTTTTTAGCCAAACTGACTTACAAATGAGGACGAGAGCAAACTGCAGCAATTCATTAAAAAGGAAACAAAACATTTCAAGTGCTGCACTGTGAGGTTACAGAAATCGGTAAGACTTTACAATAAGGTTCCATGAGTTAATATTAGTGTATTTAATGTACGTGCAGTTAATGTAGTTTATGTATTATTATTATTATTATTATTATTATTATTATTATTATTATTATTATTATAGCTTTTGATTAACCAATATATAAACTACTGAATACAATAAAAGGAATAGCTATTAACAGGCAAAAATAAAAAAATAAATTGTATAATTACAGAGAGCATTATAAGTGTAAAACAAAGTGAAGTTCACGATGGAAAGCAAACACAGATCAGCTGTTCATCTAGACAAGCAGCACCACCGGTTCGTCACTCGTGTAACTGAACCTGTTTCACTATCAGCCCTTAATAACTGCAAAAGCACAGCAATGTTTTAATGTGAGCATTAACACACCTTTTCACACCTTACAGTTGAATCTGCTAAGGGGCATTGGTGTGTTTTATGTTTTTATATACTTTTACGAACAAGACATACCTGAAAAATCAGACGAAGGCATGACACGCACTAAGAAAGACATGACAAAAGAAAAGATTTCAAACATGACAAAATACCACATCCTTCAAACCTGTTATATACTGTACATGCACAGCTTTGTGAATATTTTGGATCTAAAAGTGATTGTGAGGTTACATTTGCACATATTTGATAAACAGGCTCAAAGAAAGGAAGTCATACAGATGTGGAATAACATTACAGTAAATTTTTGCATAACTTATTCCTAGCCTTTATTATCTAATATTTGCATTACATTTGCACATATTTGATAAACAGGCTCACCAATCCAGCTATACACTGTAAAACCTGACAACAAACTAAACTCAAACTATACACACTGTAAAACCTGACAAGTAACTTAACTCAAACCGTTTGAGTAAACAGATATCCTTAAAAACCTGACAAGTTAGGTTTACTCAAACCGTTTGAAGAAACCGATTGCCTTAAACCATTTAAGTTTTAAAACTAACACACTGTAAAAACCGACAAGTAACGTAACTCAAACCCTTTTGTGTAAACAAATATCCTTAAAAACATGACAAGTTGGCTCTACTCAAACCGTTTGAGGAAACCGATTGCCTTAAAACCATTTAAGTTTTAAAACTTAACAGTTATGAGTACTCTGAACTTAATTCAGTTGAGTTCACTGAAAGAAGATATACATTGCAATTAAGTAATTAAGTGATTAATTGAGTGATAATTGAGCATTAGTGTGAACACCTGCTGTTAACAAACAGAATCACTGAAGAAAAGAGAGAAAGGAACTACAACTGACTCCAGACACAGCCTCACTAAAACCTGACAAGTTATGTTAACTCAAACCGTTTGAGGAAACCGATTGCCTTAAACCATTTAAGTTTTAAAACTAATAGTTGTGAGTACTCTGAACTTAATTCAGTTGAGTTCACTGAAAGAAGATATACATTGCAATTAAATAATTAAGTGATTAATAGTTGAGTGATAATTGTGAATTAGTGATGAACAGCTGCTTTTAACAAACAGAATTACTGAAGAAAAAGAGAAACACAAGAACTCCAACTGACTTCAGACACAGCCTTAGATAACATAAACTGAAATAAAATACATTAAATCTCTCAAGACCTGATTAAACAACCCCACAAACAGCATCACCAGCTCCACTTATTAATAACCAGACTGACTTTATTTCTGTCAGACGTCTACAGAAGATCTGATTGAGAATTAACTAAGGTTTAGATGTTGATTTATTGTTTCATTTGAAGTAACCATGTTAGAGATCAGTGTTTGCTTTAGTTGGGCTCTTGACCCTTGATTTCTGTCTTAGATTATTATTTTTTGGGCGTTGTAACCATGAGTTTTTGAAACATGTTTGTTATAACTCAAATTACCCAGAGAAAATATGATCAGGTATTGATTGTTATACAGCATATTGGTGATGATAATCATCAATTATGGAGCTGTTCAGAGCTCATAATCTTACTAAATAGGTGTTCTATAGTTAGCTCAGTTGATTACATTGAAAGCCATTCAAAAAGTTAGTGGTTCTTTCATACTCAGTTAATATAAAAGACTTTCCAAACAGTTTGGTCTTCCGTGGTGTCATTTAGTCACACACAGACATCAATAATCAGAATATGAACCTCAACAATGGTTACGAAAAAACAACAAAAAAAACATGCTGCAATGCATGCTGGGTACTATTGTAGTACAAAACTCATCCATGGCTCCCAGCATGCTCTGCTGCATTTTTTTTTTTTTTTTTTTTTTTTTTATGGTCACCACTGTTGAGGTTCATATGCTGATTATTGATGTCTGTGTGTGACTAAGCAACAGCACAGAAAACCAAATTGTTTGGAAAATTCTTTATGTTAACTGATTATCACAGAACCACTGGTTCTTAGAATCATATTTTCTGTAATCAATCAAGCTAATTACACAACACCTATTTCATCAGAGATTAGACTCCAAACAGTTCAATAAACAATGATTATCATCACCACCATACAGTATAACAACCAACATCTAAGTACAGGTTAGATTAAAAAAAATGTTAACCTGATTGCACTGTAAGTTGCTTTGGATAAAAGCAGTTTCTAAGAGTGTGAGTGTGTGTATAACATGATATAATGATATTTTATCTGAGCTTTTGAGTTACAACAAATGGTTACAACAGCCAAAAAAAAAAACTAAGACAGAAATCAAGGGTCAAGAGCCCAACTAAAGCAAACACTGATCTCTAACATGGTTACTTTAAATGAAACAATAAATCAACATCTAAACTTTAGTTAATTCTCAATCAGATCTTCTGTAGACGTCTGACAGAAATAAAGTCACCACTAATCAGTTAATATTAAGGACTTTTCAAACAGTTTGGTTTTCTATGGTGTCAACTAGTCACACACAGACATCAATAATCAGAATATGAACCTCAATAATGGTTACGAAAAAAAAAAAAAAAAAAAAAAATGCTGCAATGCATGCTGGGTACTATTGTGGTACAAAACTCATCCATGGCTCCCATCATGCTCTGCTGCATTGTTTTTTTTTATGGTCACCATTGTTGAGGTTCATATGCTGATTATTGATGTCTGTGTGTGACTAAGTGACACCACCAGAAAACCAAACTGTTTGGAAAGTTCCTTGTATTAACTGATTATCACAGAACCACTGGCTCTTAGAATCACTTTTACTGTAATCAATCCAACTAATTACACAACACCTACTTCATCAGAGAATAGACTCCAAACAGTTCAATAAACAATGATTATCATCACCAATATACAGTATAACAACCAACATCTAGGTACAGGTTAGATTAAAAAAATGCTAACCTGAATGCACTGTAAGTTGCTTTGGATAAAAGCAGCTTCTAACAGTGTGAGCGTGTGTGTATAACACCCGATGATATTTTCTCTGGGCTTTTGAGTTACAACAAATGGTTACAACAGCCAGAGAAAACACTAAGACAGAAATCAAGGGTCAAGAGCCCAACTAAAGCAAACACTGATCTCTAACATGGTTACTTTAAATGAAAACATAAATCAACATCTAAACCTTAGTTAATTCTCAATCAGATCTTCTGTAGACGTATGACAGAAATAAAGTCAGTCTGGTTATTAATAAGTGGAGCTGGTGATGCTGCTTTGTGGGGTTGTTTAATCAGATCTTGAGAGATTTAATGTATTTTATTTCAGTTGATTTTATCTAAGGCTGTGTCTGAAGTCAGTAGTAGTTCTTGTGTTTCTCTTTTCTTCAGTGATTCTGTTTGTTAACAGCAGCTGTTCATCACTTATTCACAATTATCACTCAATTAATCACTTAATTATTTAATTGCAATGTATATCTTCTTTCAGTGAACTCAACTGAATTAAGTTCAGAGTACTCACAACTATTAGTTTTAAAACTTAAATGGTTTAAGGCAATCGGTTTCCTCAAACGGTTTGAGTTAACATAACTTGTCAGGTTTTAGTGAGGCTGTGTCTGAAGTCAGCTGTAGTTCCTTTCTCTCTTTTCTTCAGTATTTCTGTTTGTTAACAGCAGGTGTTCATCACTAATGCTCAATTATCACTCAAATTAATCACTTAATCACTTAATTGCAATGTATATCTTCTTTCAGTGAACTCAACTGAATTAAGTTCAGAGTACTCATAACTGTTAAGTTTTAAAACTTAAATGGTTTAAGGCAATCGGTTTCCTCAAACGGTTTAAGTAAACCTAACTTGTCATGTTTTTAAGCACTCACTGTAAAACCCAACAAGTAACTTAACTCAAACCGTTTGAGTAAACAGATATCCTTAAAAACCTGACAAGTTAGGTTTACTCAAACCGTTTGAGGAAACCGATTGCCTTAAACCATTTAAGTTTTAAAACTAACACACTGTAAAACCCGACAAGTAACGTAACTCAAACCTTTTGTGTAAACAAATATCCTTAAAAACATGACAAGTTGGGTTTACTCAAAACCGTTTGAGGAAACCGATTGCCTCAAACCATTTAAGTTTTAAAACTTAACAGTTATGAGTACTCTGAACTTAATTCAGTTGAGTTCACTGAAAGAAGATATACATTGCAATTAAGTAATTAAGTGATTAATTGAGTGATAACTGAGCATTAGTGATGAACACCTGCTGTTAACAAACAGAATTACTGAAGAAAAGAGAGAAAGGAACTACAACTGACTTCAGACACAGCCTCACTAAAACCTGACAAGTTATGTTAACTCAAACCGTTTGAGGAAACCGATTGCCTTAAACCATTTAAGTTTTAAAACTAATAGTTGTGAGTACTCTGAACTTAATTCAGTTGAGTTCACTGAAAGAAGATATACATTGCAATTAAATAATTAAGTGATTAATTGAGTGATAATTGTGAATTAGTGATGAACAGCTGCTGTTAACAAACAGAATTACTGAAGAAAAGAGAAACACAAGAACTACAACTGACTTCAGACACAGCCTTAGATAAAATAAACTGAAATAAAATACATTAAATCTCTCAAGATCTGATTAAACAACCCCACAAACAGCATCACCAGCTCCACTTATTAATAACCAGACTGACTTTATTTCTGTCAGACGTCTACAGAAGATCTGATTGAGAATTAACTAAGGTTTAGATGTTGATTTATGTTTTCATTTAAAGTAACCATGTTAGAGAACAGTGTTTGCTTTAGTTGGGCTCTTGACCCTTGATTTCTGTCTTAGTTTTTTCTTTGGCTGTTGTAACCATTTGTTGTAACTCAAAAGCCCAGAGAAAATATCATCAGGTGTTATACACACGCGCGCACACACTCACACTCACTCACTCACACACTCTTAGAAGCTGCTTTTATCCAAAGCAACTTACAGGGCATTCAGGTTAGCATTTAGGTTTTTATCTAACCTGTACCTAGATGTTGGTTGTTATACTGTGTATTGGTGATGACAATCATTGATTATTGAACTTTTTGGAGTCTAATCTCTGATGAAATAGGTGTTGTGTAATTAGCTCGATTGATTACAGTAAGAGTGATTTTAAGAACCAGTGGTTCTGTGATAATCAGTTAATATAAAGAACTTTCCAAACAGTTTGGTTTTCTGTGGTGTCCCTTAGTCACAAACAGACATCAATAATCAACATATGAACCTCAACAATGGTGACCATAAAAAAAAAGAAACAATGCAGCAGAGCATGCTGGGAGCCATGGATGACAATAGTACCCAGCATGCATTGCAGCATTTATTTTTTTTTTTTTTTCCGTAACCATTGTTGAGGTTCATATTCTGATTATTGATGTCTGTGTGTGACTAGTTGGCACCATAGAAGACCAAACTGTTTGGACAATCCTTTATGTTAACTGATTATGAAAGAACCACTGACTTTTTCACTGACATCAACTGAACTAACTATAGAACACCTATTTAGTAAGATTTTGAACTCTGAACAGCTCCATAACTGATGATTATCATCACCAATATGCTGTATAACAACCAATACCTGAATATTTTTTTCTGGGTTTTTTGAGTTATAACAAACATGTTTCAAAAACACATGGTTACAACATCCAAAAAAAAAAATAATCTAAGACAGAAATCAAGGGTCAAGAGCCCAACTAAAGCAACACTGATCTCCTAACATGGTTACTTCAAATGAAACAATAAATCAACATCTAAAACTTAGTTAATTCTCATTAAGATCTTCTGTAGACGTCTGACAGAAATAAAGTCAGTCTGGTTATTAATAAGTGGAGCTGGTGATGCTGTTTGTTAACAGCAGCTGTTCATCACTAAAGCTCAATCAGCACTTAATTAATCACTTGATAACATAATTGCAAAGTTTTAAAACTTACATGGTTTAAGTAAAGACAATCTGTTTACTCAAACGGGTTGAGTTACTGTGACTTGTCAGGTTTTACAGTGAGGATATGTGTTTACTCAAACGATTTGAGTTAAGTTACTTGTCGGGTTTTACAGTGTATATATATATATATATATAGATATATATATATATATATATATATATATATATATATATATATCAATAAATAAATAAAAACAAATATTGTGACACGTGTCCCGAGCTCTCATCAGCGTCGCCCTGGAAACCGAGCAGTCACACCTGCTCCTGCTCGTTACGGGCTGAGCGGCCACACCTGCCGATCATCAAGAACTGCCTATTTAAGCACAGCAAACGAACACAGAGTTGAGAGATGTCTCCAGGAGAGCCAACTAATCCTAACTGTCTGTCTTGCTTTCAGAGAGCAGTGTGTGACCGCCAGCCCCACCGCACACGGGAGAGCACAACGGACCCACACTGCCACAGCACACAGAGCCCAGAGGAAGCTGAGCACCCCGCACCGGACCACCTCATCTCACCGCCTTCTGCCACACTATTTATTAATAAAATCCGCCCTTTGGGGAGCTCGCCTGTACTTACTCGTCAAGAAAACACTGTTCAACCCCGCACAACAACATATATATATTTAAACAAGTAAATGTTTCTTTCTTCTTTCTATTGTATTTTCTATGATAGTAAATTAAATTCTGTTTAATTAGACAAGTTCTTAATAGCACTGAATAGGACAGATCAGAACCAGTAACAGGCTCCCACAGTACTAACATGAACCCTTTAGGGGTAAATAAAGTACAGAAGTGGAAACCTAGATTAATAAAATGTTCTTAACAGCAAGGGAAAAAATGGTTCTTTTGAGAACTGTTTACTGGAAGGTTCACCTTTTGAAACCTTTGTTTTTAGGAGTATTTTATAGCTATACAGAACTACAGTATAAAAAGTGTGTTACACCTGGCTGGGAAGCATGTTTGAAAAGATTAATCATAATTTATAGTGTCACCAAATGTTTCTTGGAGGTTATAAAATTGCTTTGGAATTTGGTATTGTAAAATGTAATTGTTTTTACTTTTAATCTGCAGTGAGAGCACACAACAAATAACAAAATATGCAAATATATGCCATAGTTGATGACAGCATCAAACAATACATGATCAACCATTGTTGTAAACTGCAAGTCTAAGATAGTAAAATAGTACCATTATCAAATATGTTCATGTAAATAACGTTAGCAGTCCTGATGACAGCTTCACACAAGTCATGAGCAATGTTTGCTATAATTTCCCACATACCTTCATGATGTCCTTTGAAAATTCTACAGAGTATTTCTTTCCACATAAAAATTCTAAGGTGTTTTTCTGCAAATCATCAGCGATTTTGCGCCTTTTCACTGCAGAGAAAGTATATGCAATTTTATACCTGTTAGAGATATACTGAGTTGTTTCAGATTGAAAACAAAATCTGTATAGTACCATACTTAAGAAGAAGAGAAGAATATATATATGAACAAAGTGAAGAAATGCTTTAGCTTGATACCTTTAAAAAAGCTGTAATTACAGTTTTAGAGAAATATCAGAATGCAATCACAATCAAATTAAATGTGATGGAAATTGTTTTCATATATATATATATATATATATATATATATATATATATATATATATATATATATATGAAAACAATTTCCATCACATTTAATTTGATTGTGATTGCATTCTGATATTTCATTTTTGTTTACTTGCTTTATTTCAGCTGGTTTCCAAGACAATATTTCTTATTTTTGTTTATATATATATATATATATTATATATATATAATATATATATATAGTTTTGTTTTGCTTTGCTTTGTTATCTGATGATGTTCTTGCGTGCAGTTGGACTTCTCAAGTATCTTATAATGATCTCACTTCGTCCAACCGCACACATTCGCTAACCCAGATAGCAACATATTGTCGGCCCAGATCTGGCCCACATCTGGCACATGTGGAATGATGATCTGGCCCACATGTAGCGTGGAATGATGGCACTTGGGCGGACCGCTCCTGTTCGCCAGATCTGGGCCACAAGCAGGCCATAGCAATGCCACATGTCAGCCAAGAGCAAAGAAATAAACCACACTGGATCTTATCTGAGCCACAAAATATTCATATGTTATTTATAGAGTCCTCTCAGCTTGTCTAAGCTTGTTTACAAGCAAAATCACTGAAGGAAAGAAGAGGACAGAAAAAAAGAAATGAACAACACACACAACAACTGACTGCCACAGCCTTGGATGAATTCAGCTGATGATAAAATACATTAAATCTCTGAAGAGCTCACCAGAGGTGGATTAAACAGCTCCACAAACAGCATTTCCAGCTTCACTTATTACTAACCAGACAAACTATATTTATGTTAGAGGTCTACAGAAGTTCTTACTGAGAATTAACAGGGTTTAAATCTAATGTTTGTTTCATTTGAAGTAACCATAATGGTGATTCCGTGTTTCCATTAGCTGGGCTCTTAACTCTTTATTACAGCTAATTCATTTTTTATTGGTTGCTGTAATGGTGTATTTATCAAATACATTTGCAGTAACAAAGACAAAATTATTTCAGCTGATGATAGTGGAAATCTTGACATTCATTAATGTTATTTGACTGTAATGATTGTGTTGTGCCAATAATAGATTTACTGTATAAAACTGCAGCATAAGATAAACAGTACTGCAGAATTAGTTTAAAAAAAAAAAAAAAAGTTAAATTATGCTAACACACAAAGTCATCATAAATCAACACATGAACCTCAACAATGGTGACAACATAAAGTGTAATGTTGCAATGCACGCTGGGTACCACAGTACAAAACTCCCAGCATGCATCACAGCATGAATAAATTATGCAGCTGAATTACCCTATTATTTACTGTAATTCTAACTTTGTTTTATACATTTATTTTATATTTTTGCTGTTTTGTTTGTTTTTGGGTCTATTAGTAGCTTTTTGTGATGTCCAGAATTGGATCCGATTAGTTTGAATATTTTGTCACCATTGTTGAGATTCATATGCTGATTGCTGATATCTGTGTGTGTCAGTGCTGTTCTATTTTCTGTATACTTTTAAACTGACATTTTAACTCAAAATTGCTGTAACACAGGATTTGTAACGCAAAAGCATTACATTTCAGTTTCAGGATTCAAAAGACTAGTGATGGGATTTGTGGCTCTTTGAGAGGATCCGGATCTTCGCGATCCGTTCCTTTTGGCTCTTTTTAAATATTTAGTCAGTTTTAAGAAGCCAGATTGGGGGCATTTCAGTTTATCCTGGAAATAATCACTGGGAGGAATGATGAGGTGAGATTTGTAGTCAAATAATTAAAACTCAGATAGCACACACCAATATCTGAGTTTGAATTATTCTGAAATATTGATTATTACCTCATTTGTCATGTGTGGATTAATTCCATAGGGTTGCACAAATCCCGGCTGCTTAGACAGTGACATCACTATTTTGGATTTACCTTTAGGACAAAGTGTGTGTGTGTGTGTGTGTGTGTGTGTGTGTGTGTGTGTGTGTGTGTGTGTGTGTGTGTGTGTGTGTGTGTGGTGTGTAAAAGCTACGTTGACTTATGTTATTCATACAATACCTACTCACAAATAAACATCAAAACAAAGCCGGCTGCAATGAATTTCTGTGCAAAACAGCTTTTACTACAAACACTTCCACACAAGAACATTATCACACATGAACATTTTGATAGAAAACAAAAAATATTTAAAGTATATAAAATTAGAATAAATAAAATGGAAATGTCTACATACTACATACTATTACTACTGTAAACTTTGCAAATAGGACATCAGCCCCTTCAAGTCAATGAACAATAACATAGTGGGCTGCAATGAATGTCTGTGCAAAACAGCTTTTAGTGAAAAATTTCTATACAAGAACAGTATCACAAAATAAAATTTTTAATGTTTTTAAAAGTACAAGTTTTAAATGAACACAAAATGCAATGTAAATAAATACAAAGCAGTTCCTTACTTTATGGCTTTTTCTGCGTGCACAACTAATAACTAATATAGTATCATCACGCTATAAAGGGTTGACCTGCGCTGGGTGCGCCCCTCCCCCTATAACTGTTCTGTCTCGCAGAGGAGCTCATTTGTGTGCATCTGTGTGAAACACGCATAGGAAAAAAGAACGACAGAAAGAACTGCTCCCCTCCAGCCGCGACTCGGCTCCCATCGTTCATGTTTATGAGCCGTTCAAAAGAATCGGTTCATTCGCGAACGTCACAACTCTACAAAAGACTTCAGATAATCATGCTGTTACATGGTAATTGTATAACCATCAACAACAAACTATCACATACTGCAAATGTGTCAAACACAATTGCACAGCAGCCAAAGAAAATAAAAGGTTAATAATAAGAGTTAAGAGCCCAGCTAATGGAAACACGAATCACCATTATGGTGACTTCAAATGAAACAAATATTAAATTTAAACCCGTTAATTCTCAATAAGAACTTCTGTAGACCTCTTACAGAAAGTCAGTCTGGTTTAAGTAATATGTGAAGCTGGTGATTCTGTTTGTGGGGTTGTTTTATCCTCCTCTGCTGAGATCTTCAGAGATTTAATGTCTTTTATCTTTCTTCAGTTGATTTCATTGATTTCATCAGTTGTTGTGTTTCCTGTTCATCTCTTTTTTTCTGTCCTCTTCTTTCCCTTCAGTGATTTTGCTTGTAAACAGCTTAGACAAGCTGAGAGGACTCTATAAATAACATATTTTGTGGCTCAGATAAGATCCAGTGTGGTTTATTTCTTTGCTCTTGGCTGACATGTGGCATTGCTATGGCCTGCTTGTGGTCCAGATCTGGCAAACAGGAGCGGTCCGCCCAAGTGCCATCATTCCACGCTACATGTGGGCCAGATCATCATTACAAATTTTCAATATGATCATATGTGATGATGATGGTAATGAGGATCTGTAGAACTGTCTAGAGATTTTATATCAGCCAACTGCAGCATGTTACCATAGCTTTACATATTGAGGGTGTGTCATAATGAGTGGTGAGTTTGATCATCTGTTGTGTTCTTCTGTGAATGTCCTGGAGGGTGAATTAGCTCTTACGGGAAATGAAAGCTGTGTTTCAGTTTGCTAAGTGGTTGTCAAGATGCACCTCACTTCTGTCTGCTGACATTGTTTTTGACAACATAATTAATCTGTTAGTCTGTTTCTGTTAGTAAATTAAAATGATTATGAAATCAAAATAAAAATACAAACCCAGCGATCATACAAAAACCTGATTATGGTTTTCAAACACAATTAATTTGTAATAAAGTGTTTTATTTTTGATATATATATATATATGTGTTTTAGAGATATATGTATGTATGTATATATTGATTGATGTATCCCATCATGTTTATGTGGATTAATGAAATAAGCACTTGGTTTATACTGTTTAATTCATATCATTCATTTTAATAATTTAAGGTGTTCAAAAAGTATCCCATCATGTTTATGTGGATTAATGAAATAAGCACTTGGTTTATCCTATATGTTAGTAAAAACTGCAAAACGAAACCTTTCTGAATAAACAATGCTTTAAAGAAATGAACAATCTGCAAATGCCAATAAAAGAATGACAATAAAGTATTTGAACTTATAACATGCTCAGGGATATTATATAATAATTTGTTTATGAGTTAATTGGGTTGTAATGCTCATTTAAGCACTCCCTCCTCGATAAGTTTCTCATTACCAGATCATTTACTGATGCTGTAATACTACAATGTAAAACTGTGATGTAAAAAACAGCCAAATTCTAACAGGAACATACTGTATCCATTTTACCAGTGATATACCATACAAAACAATGAATTCTGGGTAATATCTGTTGTTTTCGATAAAGTAGCTGACTGCAATATAACTGTGAATTATCACACCCTACACCTTCATTCAATATTCCTTGCATGAGTTTAATAATATAGTCCACCTGAGAGAGAGAATCCAGAAACTGATGAAGACCTGCTGTTAACAAGCAGAATCACTGATGGAAAGAGAAACAACAATAACAGACAAAAGAGAAACAAAAGAACTATGACTTAAAATCAGAAACATTAAATCTCTCAAGATCTCAGCAGCATTACTAGCTTCACTCCTTATTAATACGTTTGACTTTATTTCAGACATTGACTTTTTTATTTTAAATAATGGATTTCTTTAAAGTCACCATTATCGAGAGCATCTGCTCTTTTTTTATTTTTTATAAATAAATAGACTGCTTCAGAACAACAGAAACAGATCATGCTTAGACCGTGACAGATATGAGAAACATCTAAATACTTATTGAACAAGGTGATTTAGATATAAAAAATAATAAAAACATTGAACTGCATAAACATTAAGATGATGGTCAGGCAGTGAAAAAGTGGAGAACATGCAAAAAAAAAGATTTAAATATCTGTAGTACAGTATCTTCCTTACATTGACCTGCACTAAGTGAAAATGTAAAATTGTTTAACAGTGCAAAAATAAATGATGCATATGGCAGTGTGCTTACATATGTTACAATAACCTGCAAGTGGTGCAAGTACTCCTCGCTGCAGACTGTAGCGCGGTGACGTCACGTATGTACGTCACGTATGTGTTTACCGCGCATGCGCAAAGTGACGTAAGGTATGCCTATGAAACGCATGCGCAGTAATGTGGTGACGTCACGTTTATGTATTTACTGTAAATACACGTGCGCGCCCTACTGACTGGCATTAATGCGCATATCCAGCTTCATTCACTTCCAGATGTTTGAAAGGTATGGTGGATTTGAGATTTGGTGGCAGTAAAGTCAAAAAACATTTAATTACTTTTGTTTTCTTAAAAATGTGAGTTTGTGTTAATGGCTTTTAATTGTAAGGATGCTTTGGTCATAATCATAGAGCGTGTCATTGCAAATGTGTGCGATTTCAAACATTTATGACTTGTTATATGATATAGTATTCGAAGTGACAGGGATTCTGCTGCTCTTTAAAGGGTCTTTAAAAGTCTTAACATTAGAATTAATTAGAATTAATTCACTGTAAAAAGTGATACTCTATATTTACTCAATAAAATTGAGGCAACAGATTACAAGCAATATTATTAATTAAATTTAACACATTAGAATTAATTAGAATTAATCAAATGAGATACTTACAAGCAATCATTCAAAATGAGTAAAATAACATGAAAAAAATAAGTAAAATGTATACAAAAATATTGGTTTTGTTGGACAAAAAACGAGAAGCACCTGGCTGCAGCCTGCATATAGAGGCGGGGTTGCACGTTAACCCACCCCATACCTACTCTGATTGGTTCGATCATCTTTCATAGGCATACATGATAGGAAATGTGTGCGTAGTTGGTGTGCACTGTTAAAAATAATACACTATATTTACTTAATAAAATTGTGGCAACAGATTACAAGCAATATTATTAATTAAATTTAACACATAAGAATTCATTAGAATTAATCAAATGAAATGTTTAGAAATTAACCATTCAAAATGAGTCAAATAGCACAAAAAAATAAGTAAAGTTTAAAAAAAAAAAAAAAATTCTTTGAGAAAGAAAAACAAAACACTATGCTAATGAATACTATGTTATGCATACCAGGCCAGTAGTTGGTGATTAAGAAACACAGCCCAAAAATGTAATTCACAAATTCATGTTTTTGTTGCTTACATGGAGATGATACAGGCATTGTGTTCAACAAGTTTATGTTTTCAAGCCCCCCAAAACAGAGTTATTGAAGACACCTGATGTTAACAAACAGAATCACTGAAGTAGAATAATCTACATTTTGGTTACCATTACGGTGGTCAGTGTTTTGCTTTAGTTGAGCTCTTGACCCTTAAACTTTTAAACAAATTTTTGGTTGCTTTAATTGTAATACAGTAGTTAGACAAGCCAAAGAAGAATAAGATCAGGTGGTGTTGGTTGTTTTGACATCATTTGATCTAGATTTCTTGAGTTGGTTGTATCTTATCAGCAACAGGGCGTCCTTTAGCTGAACAGTGTAATGGTCTGGTATTTTCAGCACAATCAGAGAGATTCTTAGAAGCACTTCTGATCACAAGCATAAAAAAAATATTTTTTTTTTTACATTTAGGCACACAGACATCAAGAATCAGGCTGAGATCCTCAACAATGGTGACCATAAAAAAAACATGTTGCACTGCATTCTGGGTGCCACCAATCAAAACTCAATTTTTAGTAGCTTGTTTTGTGATGCTTACAGTTCATCCTGTTAATCTGAATATGCTGTTCGTCACCATTCTTGAGATTCATACGCTGTTCTTGAATGTCACTGTGTGCCTAAAATAAGTCTTTCCCTCTCACACTACAATTTTTTTTCTTAATCAGAATTCTTAAACTCTGACATTTTACAGAAAATTTTGGGTATTCTATTTGTTGAATTACAGGGGCTGCAATATTGAATGCTAAGTTAACATCCGAGAACAAGCTCTACTTGTAACACTCAGGCCAAACAACGATTATGTAAAATCATAACCAACACCACCTGATCTTCTTTATTCTTAGCATGTCTAGCTGTTATAAATTCAGTTCCAACAGCCATACAAAATGTAATATTAAAAAGTCAAGGGTCAAGAGCCCAACTAAAGCAAACACTGATCACTATAATGGTAACCCTATAAATTTACCCTTTCTCCCTTCAGTGATTCTGTTTGTGAACTTTAGGTGTCTTCAATAACTCTGTTTTGGGGGGCCCTTAAGACACAAGCTTTTGAACATGATGCCTGTATCATATATCATATATAAGCAACAAAAAATGTGAATTTGGTAAAAAGGCTGACATCATGTGCATGGCATATAATGTTTTCACTGGGTGTTTCATGATCGCCAACTACTGGCCTGACATGTATAAACATAGCATTCTTTAGCATAGTGTTTTTTTGTTGTTGTTGTTGTTGTTTTATTAACTCTCTCAATGAAATCAATATTTTTGTGTAAATGTTACTTAATTTTTTCATGTTCTTCTACTCACTTTTGATGAATGGTTGCTTGTAAGCATCTAATTTGATTATTTCTAATTATTCTAATGTGTTAAATTTAATTAATAATATTGGATGTAAAATTTTAAACAATTTTATTGAGTAAATAAAGTGAATCATTTTTACAGTGTTTAAAGATGTCTTAAAATAGAGCAGAAAGACTTTATTAATGTAAGTTATGCCACTGATGGTTGCATGCATTTCAAAAAAACAAACAAAAGTAGGTTTTTTTTAACATATTTGTAATCTTTTTCATTAACTAACATTATCGAAGATTAATAGATACTGTAACAAATGTATTGTTCATTGTTAGTTCATGTTAATTAATACATTAACTAGTGTTTACCAATGACACCTTATTGTAAAGTGTTATTGTAAACTCTTAAATTTACCTTCATGTGACTTCATATGACTTTTTAGGGACACTGTCAGTGAGAAGAAATTCAGAGAAGAGACCCACTTCATGTGGCTAGATAGTTCTTTAACCCCTTACACTGTAAAAAGTGATACTCTATATTTACTCAATAAAATTGTGGCAACAGATTACAAGCAATATTATTAATTAAATTTAACACATTAGAATTAATTAGAATTAATCAAATGAGATACTTACAAGCAATCATTCAAAATGAGTAAAATTACAAAAATACTGGTTTTGTTGGACAAAAAACGAGAAGCACCTGGCTGCAGCCTGCATATAGAGGTGGGGTTGCACATGTTAAAACCCGCCCCATACCTACTCTGATTGGTTCGATCATCTTTCATAGGCATACATGATAGGAGATGTGTGCGTAGTTGGTGTACACTGTTAAAAATAATACACTATATTTACTTAATACATTGTGGCAAAGATTACAAGCAATATTATTGATTAAATTTAACACATAAGAATTCATTAGAAATTAATCACATGAAATGTTTAGAAATTAACCATTCAAAATGAGTCAAATAGCACAAAAAAAATAAGTTTAAAAAAAAAAAAATTATTTGAGAAAGAAAAACAAAACACTATGCTAATGAATACTATTACCAGGCCAGTAGTTGGTGATTAAGAAACACAACGCAGAGCAAAAATGGTAATTCACAAATTCATGTTTTTGTTGCTTACATGGAGATGACACAGGCATTGTGTTCAAAAGCTTATGTTTTCAAGCCCCCAAAACAGAGTTATTGAAGACACCTGATGTTAACAAACAGAATCACTGAAGTAGAATAATCTACATTTTGGTGGTCAGTGTTTGCTTTAGTTGAGCTCTTGACCCTTAAACTTTTAAACAAATTTTTTGGTTGCTTTAATTGTAATACAGCAGTTAGACAAGCCAAAGAAGAATAAGATCAGATGGTGTTGGTTGTTTTGACATCATTTGATCTAGATTTCTGAGTTGGTGTATCTTATCAGCAACAGGCGTCCTTTGGATGAACAGTGTAAGGTCTGGTATTTTCAGCATATCAAATAGATTCTTAGAAGCACTTCTGATCACAACATTAAAAAAAAGATTTTTTTTTTTTTTTTTTCATTTAGGCACACAGACATCAAGAATCAGGCTGAGAACCTCAACAATGGTGACCATCAAAAAGCATGTTGCACTGCATTCTGGGGTGCCACCAATCAAAACTCAATTTTTAGTGGCTTTTTTTGTGATGCTTACAGTTCATCTGTTAATCTGAATATGCTGTTTGTCACCATTCTGAGATTCATACGCTGGTTCTTGATGTCACTGTGTGCCTAAAATAAAGTCTTCCCTCTCCCACTACAAATTTTTTTCTTAATCAGAATTCTTAAACTCTGGGTTTTACAGAAAATTTTGGGTATTCTATGTTGAATTACAGGGGCTGCAATACTACAAGCTCTACTTGCAACACTCAGGCCAAACAATGATTATGTAAAATCATAACCAACACCACTGATCTTCTTTACTCTGAGCATTTCTAGCTGTTATAATCAGTTCCAACAGCCATACAAAATGTAATATTAAAAAGCTAAGGGTCAAGAGACCAACTAAAGCAAACACTGACCACTATAATGGTAACCCTATAAATTTTCCCTTTTTCTCCTTCAGTGATTCTGTTTGTGAACTTTAGGTGTCTTCAATAACCTCTGTTTTGGGGTCCTTAAGACACAAGCTTTTGAACATGATGCCTGTATCATATCTATATAAGCAACAAAAATGTGAATTTGTAAAAAGGCTGACATCATGTGCATGCATATAATGTTTTCACTGGGTGTTTCATGATCGCCAACAACTGGCCTGACATGTATAACATAGCATTCTTTAGCATAGTGTTTTTTGTTGTTGTTGTTTGTTTTTTTTTTTCTCTCAATGAAATCAATATTTTTGTGTAAATTTTACTTAATTTTTTCATGTTCTTCTACTCATTTTGAAATGGTTGCTTGTAAGCATCTAATTTGATTATTTCTAATTAATTATAATGTGTTAAATTTAATTAATAATATTGGATGTAAAATTTTAAACAATTTTATTGAGTAAATAAAGTGAATCAGTGAGTACTGTAAAAACTATGAGAGTGTCTGTCTCTTTTCATCTCTCTGTCTGTCTCCTCTCAACTATCTGTTTTTGTTTTTCTCTGATAGACTGTATCAGAGGCTCACAGGCTCACAGGTTCACCAGCGCCTCTTCTTCATCAGGACACTGAAGAAGAACCAGCTGTCTTCAGGCATCCTGGTGAACTTTTACCGGTGTGCAATCGAGAGCATCCTGACCAGTTGTATTACAGTCTGGTATGGGAACTGCTCAGTGGCTGACCGCAAAGCACTGCAGAGGGTGGTGAAAACTGCCCAACGCAATCACAGGGACACCACTTCCTGCTATTGAGAACACCCCAGAGGAAACGCTGTCTACGTCGAGCTCGCAGCATTCTTAAGGACTCCTCTCACCCTGACCACAGACTGTTTAACCTCCTGCCCTCCTGCGCTTCAGGAGCCTCTGCCCTCTGACACCCCCCCCCCCAACCCCCCCCCCCCCCACACACACACACACACAGACTCCTCATCCCTCCTCATCACTACATCTGATTTACAAACAAGCAAAAAACAGTAACTTGTTATTACTTGAACTACTGTCTGTTCATCCAGAATACTGAATGATCCATTTGCACACTGAAATATTTTCTATCCACTTTTTTACTGTCCATTGCACTTGTGTAAATGATGTTCATATGTTCATAGTTTCTGCTTATAGTGTACATACACTTTTACATAATCCATCTGTATAATATGTTCATAGCACACTTATCTGTATATCATGCTGATAGTATTTAAAATCTGTAAATTATGTCCATAATACTGCCTTATTTGTAGATTTATTGTACATTTGTAACATATTGTAGACACTGTATATCCTGTTCTTACTGCTTACTGCACTTCTAGCTAGATGCTTACTGCATTAAGTTGCCTTGTACCTTACATGTACAATGACAATAAAGTTGAATCTAATCTAAAAAATTAAAATAAAATTGTCCTCAACTGTTAAATTTTCAAATTGAATAAACTTCAAACTTTCAGGCTATACTTTCTCAAGCCAAGCCAACCCAAATTTTGACTTGACAAACTTTATTAATTAATTTATGTTAATGCTGGTTATAAATTAAATAAATTTACAGAAAAAGCAAATAACACTTTTTCTAACAACACACTATAAAGTATATTTTTAATATACATTTAAAATCTTTTCCTTGTATGGCTCTTCTGCCTTTCTTCAAAATGATTTAATATTGCTTTTAATATTGATTAAAATATCGTTTGTTCTTTTATGTAAATTAGGTGTCTAGAACTGGAGTGCATTTTCTGCACAATACAACCTGAGTTCCAGGTGGCAACTTATACTTATTGCAAATAGTGGCAAGTATCTGCACCTCAGTATTGTAGTACATTATAAAACCATATGCAATAATAACTTATTGAGTGTAAATTATAATTTTAATTCAAATTATTATATGGATGCCACCTTATTGGGACAATAAAGCCCTCCCTCACAACTTTTTTGATTATTTCCTTCATTTTTATTGAAAATACATGCTTTTCTGATGTGATTTGAAATTTGAAAAAGGAGAAAAAAAAAACTTAAGTCAAAACAGCTGTCTCCTTACTGAATACTGCCCTCATCTGTTTTACTCTTGAATAGCTCAATAAGACATATATGAGGTGTCACTAAAGTGTAATCATCTGTTTTACTCTTGAATAGCTCAATAAGACATATATGAGGTGTCATTAAAGTGTAATATTACAATACACACAGTGAAGTAAAGTGCAACATAATGTTAATATATTGTAAATAAAATACTACACAGATATTACAGAATAAACTCTGTAATTCCGTGTAATTTTACCTCAGATGAAACATGGTTAAAATAATGGATATGTGCTGTTTGTAATATATTTTACTGTTGTTTTTCCCGTCTTTTTTTTACACCTTAATGTTCTTTAATACTTTAACATTTTATTAGAGTATTCTTTTAAGTATGCGCATGCATTTTAATGCACGCAAGATGCGATAACAACTAACGTCATCATGCAATGCAAATTACACACGCATGCGTGCTAAAGACATACCTTACGTCACTTTGCGCATGCGCGGTAAACACATACGTGACGTACGTACGTGACGTCACCGCGCTACAGTCTGCAGCGAGGGGTGTCTCAAGTGGTGCATGTTCTGCTTTAAACTTCCGGTTTAGGGATGTGTCAGGTGCGCTTAAAACACAAATTTGACTGATTGTCATTTTCCAGCAATTAAAGATTACAATATATTGTTACTACAATATCGTGTGATTATGTTGATAGAGATAAATCAATGGATTAAAAACAATGCAACTTACACAGTCATTTCCTTTTATATTTCTCTGGAAAGGTTACTTCACAACCAGTGTGTTGGCAACTTGAATATACTCTGCATTAGTTGGATACCTAGCAGAAAGATAGAAACAAACTCTGATTTTGTCTAATCGTCTTCATAGATTGTGAATTGATCTTAGTTCAGTTGTAATAGCAGAAGTGGTAATAATTATTATACTTACAGGATGTATTCTGTACTGTATTGCACAAAAAGGACACAGATACAAACTATCAGCTCTGAGAGCTTCGATGCAGATGCGCTCATCGTTTTGTCTCACTGTACATACAGTATGTCTGTCAACAACAATAAACTAATTAATAAAGCTGCAAGATATAGATGAATAATAAAATTATGATCGTATTGTAACAAACTTATCTAAATATACATATTTGTGGTATATAAAGTATGGATAAAAGTATGATGAATAATTATCTCACATATTAACACATCCACAACAACTTTTAAAAATGAAATGATCTACATGTATATTTACCGCTGATTGGCCAACACAGTAAAACTCCTTTGACCAATGAGAAACCTTTTGGCACGCCCCTACCTTTCGGCACGCCCATTGCTCCAGGATGCC